>NC_058048.1:21296302-21413802 GCF_020085105.1 Siniperca chuatsi
CTTGGCAATGTGGACTTGAATTAGAATTAATTTTAGCGGCCAGGGGTGCCAATATGTACTACTGGCATGCTGCTGTAATCTACAGTTCAATATTACCCACGCATCATTAAAATCAGAGCTGATGAATGACATAATGATGAGAGCAGCCTGAGCTCTGCTCAGCTACGGGTGTGATGATGGCAGTAGTAATTTTCCTGTTAGGCTGGCCCCTCCTGTTTACTTAACCTTTCCAAAGTCCTCATTAACTCACCAACACCAGCAACTATGTTGGGTTGCCAAGGGCAAACACAATGGGCAGATGGAGCCGAGCTGAGACCATCACTTAGCCGGGCAGAGGTCGCTCTGCTATCCTGCTGGTCCGAACTCTTCACTCTGAATCTTAACATGTCATTACATTATTCCTGCTGCCAACTATGCAACCAGCAATAACCAGTATTTCACAAGCATTCATTCTCATTTAAGGATAAGGCAAGGTGTAAATCAGCAGGGTGTTGAGGGAAAGAAATCTCACACTATTTCCAAAGATACTCTGGGCTTTTTTTTCTAGAAATACCCTTCAGTTTAGCTCCAAGAGAGAGGACAAAATGCAAACCCAGCACTGGGGGTAATGGGATATGCAGTCATTCATTTTGCCACTGGTTCATGCTCTCTGGCCAAATGACATCTTGGAACACAGCCACGCTGATACAGTAGCACCTCGTGAAATCACAGCTATTATTAATCCAGAGAAGGACAGCAGTCTGATTACACACAGCCATAAAAGACCCAGTCGCAAAACACAGAACACTGAGAGTTAGCAATGCCCATCTATAAAGACAAGCTAAACACAGCACTGAAAATGTGTGCAATTAAATTTCCAGTAAATCCAATGCAGTCATAAAAACACATCTTAAAGCTGCAATCTGTTACTTTCCTCACATTCAAACTACAGCAAAGATTACAGAACAGCTGCCTATCGAATTTTGCAAAACTGTATTCTTGTTGTTGTTAGTAGGCAGTTAGTTATAAATACATAATTTACTGAGATTGTGAAGTTAGACGACATTATCATTGTCAGCTGGGACCTGACAAACCTGGTCAACATTTATCAATTGCAGAGGATGGAGAGTGTTTCCAAGCACATTAAATACTGTTTGGCATTTTCAATATATCACCACTACATATCAATGGATATGTATAACATGCAGGTACAGTTCATAATATTCTAATGTCAGTACGATGGTTAAGGTGCATACCACATAACTGGACCTTTGTTGTTATATAAACCCCCCCCCCCCAGCATAGTAAATGCTGCTTCTCTTTGTGTTATGTGATAGTAAACTGAGTATCTTTGGGTTTTGGACTGTTGGTCAGACAAAACAAATAATCTGAAGATGTCACTTTTGGATGTGGTAATGTGTGGTAGACATTTTTCACTATTCTCTGACTTTTAACTGATAAAACAATTAATTCAATATTTGAGAAGATATTCAGCAGATTAATTGACAACAAAAATAATTAGTTAGTTTCAGCCCTAGTCAAAACTTGTACAAATAAAACCAAAACTAAACTAACTAAATGGCTACCGTAGATACCATAGAGGTAAAAAAAAAAAAAAAACAACAAAAAAAGAAGTGTAATTTGGGTGAACCAAACCTTTGACCAGTGTTTGCCAATGTGGTTTTAATACTTTTCCTAATTTGGTTGACACCTTAGACTAACAAGCAAATGGAGTTGGGGCTTGAAGCATTTTTCACAATTTTCTTACATTTTATAGACCAAATGGTTAATAGATTAATTGAGAAAATAATCAGCAAGTATGGCTGCAAGCATTATTTGCAGACCTTCATGGAAAGTCCCATATGGAGGCTATATGAAGACACTTTAGATCTGTTCAATTTTCGATAAAACTGCTGGCAAAAAATGAAATGAAAATAAATGATATCCAACAGGAATAACTAGAAAAAATAAATTTCTTTTTAGTGAAGCCCATATGACTAAAATTAGATTCTAAAGCTGCCTGCACAGTTTTAAGTACCTGCCTCTATGCTGGCCTCCCAGTCGACCAGTTAAAGCAGATGGCCAGTAATGTCAGCGCTAGCAGGAACTTCCTCTCCTAAGCCCAACTTAGTCTCTGTCAGGGTCCCTCTGGTTATTTGAAATGCTCAGGAAAGGTCACGTCTGCCATGTTAGAGTAAACAAGAGACGGTTATACCATCGTGTTTTGTCTCTGTAACACTCTCAACGGGATGCCCGCACTCTGTTTTGTTTAAGTGGGCCTGTCTCCAATCAGTTAAATCAACAGCAGCCATTTGGAACAGGAGCCCGAATGACAGGTGAACTGTGGCACTGTCTGCTTTCCTTCCCCATGTTATCAGCTCAGAGGTTTGTGAATGGCAGGACTTGAGCCACTCTGTCGATAGAGAAACAACCCACAGGGACACACAGGAAATCCATTAGCCCAACGCTGCTGTTTGACATGCTCCGAGTGAACTGCACTTATCTTGACACAGTGAGGCTGTCCTGTGACTGAATTTTCATGCATACTATAGCGTCAGCGTGAGGTGCCAACCAAATTGAGAAAAATATTAAAACATCAGTAAACTGTTTAAAGGTTTTGTTCATCCAAATTACAAAAAACATTTTTCCTCTCTTACCTGTAGTGGTATCTAACCATGCAGGTAGTTTTGGTTGTGCTTACTGTATTTACACCAACGCTTTCCAACACTTTCACACCAGAAAGTAAACAACAGTCTCCACTAAATGGGCTCCCAGTTTGTTAGGGGTAAACGTTGGTGACTTTCATGCCATCTGGTGACCTCCTCAAAGCAACTAAGAGACATTTCTCCAGTGGCTGCCAAGCAAGATAGCATCTCAGACTATATTATTGGTTATATCTCTATGGGTGTCCTTCAGCCACAGTTAGGTCAGTCCCTCCACTGTGTTATACAAATAAAATTACGCACAGATTGCAATTCAACTGCTATTTCTTCGCTTGGCAAATTGCTATGAGGCCAGGAGAAATTGAAAAAGCTGGCAAGGTCTCAGGTACCTGACAGTGACTGTGACTATGATGAAGTATCCTCCTGTTACCACTGTTGACTTTGCCAAATATCAGAGATCTCCACAGTCTTCACCCCATGCTCCGGGCCCGCCAGCTTCATAAACAGAGAGGAACGGGTGCCAATATTTCTATAAGTAGCACCAACAGACCAGCCTGTAGGATCATGCCTCTCCAAATATCGTGCTGAGAGGTTACTTCGTCTTCATGTTCTGTTTTGCTCCTCACTTGATTTGAGATTTCAGGAGCAAATCTCTTCCAGGCCTCAGTGGCTTGGAGCACTGAGGGATTGGAAAGCTAACCTATTCTCAGAAAAGTTGTGAATCCAAACAATTGGTGGCAACAGCCGGTGTTAAAAAACACAGGGAGAGTTCAAAAACACATAAATGAGTCACTATAAAACACCAAAAATATATCATCCAAACTTATTCATGTAAAATATAAATGTTTAAAGTCCAACTGTCCTTGCCCCCACATGTAGAGTACAATTCAAAGTGTTGTCTTGCAGACTTGCTGACGGCAAGTTGATTAGCTGTTGCAAACAGGCTTACATTTATACAAAGAAACAGGGACATCAGAAAGAACATCATGTACTGAGGACAGTATGTATTGTAATGACCATGAGAGGAAAAGTTCAGTTTTGGGGAACGAAGCAGAGACTTTAGCAACTTACAAACAGAGGACGTGTGTAGGATTCCTCCACTAGGGTGCTGTCTCCATACGAAGGGTGGAATCGTGTGTCAAGAGGCTGGGACCAGCCTGTGCACCACCGAAGGGAGAGCTAAGTCTAAACCAAAGCTCCTCCCCACCTCTGTAGAAACCTATCAGATAGTTGTACCTTTTCATTTAAAACTCTGTGTAATGTTAAGAATAGCATTCTTTTTTAGGATGATGGCTACAGATTAACAGCTTGCTGACTGTGGTTTTCTGAATAGAAAAGATCCTTGTACAAGATGCTTTTGATCCTCCAATTCTTTAATAAATGCCAAATTAAGGAATAGCTTCTCTCCAGACTTTTCTTTTGCAAATAAACGAACGCGCTGACACGTGTCATGATTCGATTCACAGAGTAACGGACAGAGTGCTGCGGTTACAGGACTACCCATTGCTGAGTTTTGACTGTCACAACTGAACTCATAAAATAGAAACAGCTAACGCTAGCTAGCTCCCCTCCTTTCTATAATGTAGAACAAGTGCAGCACTGAGTGTATGGAAGCTGCCAATGACTCAGCAGATGTTGACCTAACTTGAACATAAACAAAAAGTAATGTCTAGTGGGAATCAGTGATAATGTTAGCAAGATAGGCTAACTAGCTTTTACCTTCTGGGGGAAGCTAGTTAGCCTGGCTTGCTAGCTACAAACTTAACTGCACAATAGGTCCTCCCAAATCTTGAATGTTGTGAAGGGACAGACGTCATAAATCACTAATGGTACAGAACCGACTATGTATGCGTGTAGAAAAAGAGGGAAAAAACGTCTCGTATCATCGTTCATAGGACGTACAGGTAGGTCAATCAGTAGCACACCATGATAGATAATACAGCATCTCATAGAGCGTTTCCTATCAATGCCGGCTTTCACATGTCAACCGTTGCCATGGGAAATGCCCTGTCAGAAGAGCGACGCTGTTTCCACAAATATGTCCAAAAGCTGTTTTATCTATCTCTTTTTTGAAAAATTTGAGAATTATGTAAAATAGCTACAGTGTCATCATAGGTTATTTTCCACATTACACAACACGTGAAGATACAATTTCAGGTTCACTTTAATTGAGGTTAAATCAGATTTTCAATCAAAACTGAAAATCCCTCATTTTACAGTATTTGTGTACATGTACATCTTGGAGTAAATACAGCACACAAAAACGCAACCTGAGTATATGCATGTCAAACACACACACACATACACAGCTGAGCTCAGAGGAAGAGACAGGTTATGACAGAAGTAAAGTGGTTATCTGAGATAAGAAATGTCTATCCTTCAACCGAAAATCATATTTCTGACTGCACATTTTATCTGTGGGTAACACCTGTTGCAATAACAACAAGTCAAATGGATACAGAAACATGAGGGGTATTCACTTGCCAATATCCTTTTAGGTCCAGGGCAGGAAAATGAAGCCACACTGTATATGGTATCCCATTTAAAATCACACTTTGATGCAAATTTGTGCAAAGTCACATGGTGACTGCAAACAGACGGCCTCACTCTGTAAACACCTGTGCAGAGCTAGTACCTCCTTCAAAACTACAACTACCACAGGTGGCTATTTAATCTAATCCCACAATCGCTGATTCTCAAATCTCAGCGTAAACATGCAGCATTTATCCCACAAAGCAAGGGCAGAGAAAATCTGCAGGTCACTCGAGTGAATCCACAGTAATGTCCCCTTCAGCGTCCATCGATCACGTCAAACCACTCCTTTAGCTTGGGGACATTTTGTGTTTTGACAAGCCTCACCAGACCGAGCACCCTGTGTTTAAGGCCGAAAGCCTATGTTTATGTGGCTGTTGGCAGACTGGGCCCTGAACAACATGTGGCGTGGAAACCTGATCCATTTATCTTTTGGATTGTGAAGATGCATCTGACCTTGCTGCCCTGAGGAAATGTTGATAAAGCTTTTTACCTCTGAATCATGGTTGATAGCATTAACTTGGCTGTGGAGCTTCTGTGTTACAGATCAGCTAACATGCAGACCATAGAGTGCAGTGTGGGATGCTATTGTGCAATATGTGGTGGCTTGAAATTGGATATTTCTCAGTTGTGTTTTCTGGCAATAAAATGTCATGTTTTGAGAGAGTCCTTAAATTAACTGTGTAACTGTATAAAGATTTAAAAGACACTAAAAACACTGTGTGGTGCTGCTGAATTGTACAACTTTTGTTACAATAAATCCAGTATATCCAGCACAGAGCACTTCAGCTGTTATGATCTAAGAATGATTCTAGACATCAAAATGTATATGTTGCAACACCACTGCTTGTCAGGCAGTGGTCATATGGCATACCTGACAAAAGAAAGGCAACATGATAAATTAGGTCAGCAATTGCAACTGTCAAGACTGTGGCTGCATCTCCACCTCTCTCTACATCCTCTCTCCTAGTTCCCTAATTTCTCCCTGTGCTACCTCATCGAGGGACCAAGTGAATTGCACCTGTACATCCAGCTCTCACCTGCGTCAGCTGATGCCCATTAGCTCACACTGTGAGTCTCTGCTTATTTAAACCACTACTCTCCAGTCAATTCTCATTCTCTGCCTCTGCTTGTCCATTCCTGGCATACTTATGCTATACTCATCACACTTTATTATTTCCAACAGGCACGTTAAAGGGTATGATTGACTAGTTTATACAAAGTGATGTCCAACTACGTCTAAAGGTAAAAATGTGTATACTGTTCCAAACAGCTGCACTCAAAGGCGGGGTGAAAAGGCTGTTGTAATGTTGCACGCTTTTGCACCTTTTCTCCTCAAAGGCATTCATTGTGTTGCACACGAAAAGCGACAGAAGTACTTGTGTGAAGAATGAAAAAAGGAGCTCGAGAAAGAAGTTAAAATCCTGCATATTTTCTCCCCTCCGCACACCTGGCCAATTGTTGTGCCAAATGTTGTGTGAAGTGGGTGTGCTGGTCGGATTATATGTTTCAGAAAGTTACAAAAATTGTCAAAAGCAGCCCCACCGATTCAGACATCAGAACGTTTATTTAATGTTTATTTTTAAAGGGACAAGTATATACATGTAGCATGAACCAATGCCACCTAACACAGCATTTATAGCCTAAGCTATAATGCAATGCCTCCCTAGTTGTGTGGGGAAAGGGTTTCAGATGCTGTTGGACAGCAGTAGTGGCAGCATTTCTTAAGTTTATCAAACTCTTTATTGCAGTTTCTCTCAACAAATTCCTGCTCCACATCATTCACCTGGACTTCTAGGGTAAAGTGTCACTTGAGCTCAAGCATTGATCTACCTCAGTGCCTATAGAAATCCACTCCAACCCATAATTTTCTATTACTATTGAGGCTGAGCGCTAACCCATATATGAGAAACTCCAGCCTGGTCCTATGTCCTACTACCAGCTGTCCCTGCAAAGACGAGCTATGACAATGGCAAACGAGAGCTGCTTGGAGTGGAGACACTGCATGGAAGAAGATGAAACACCATCTTTTAAATGTGGATGGATCATAAAAGGATGCAGCACCCAGCATGCTTAATTGAATCCTTGTCAAGCCAGATGGATATTCTTCTTCTTCTTCATGCAGTTTTCTTATCGCCTGGGTCCCACAATACTAAGCCTCTGTCTTGTCAGTTCTGCTTCATGGCCAGCAACCTGACGTCACCTTCCCTGCCTCCTAACTGTGACAGCTGTCACACATAAAAGATCATGTCCTTTGTGGGGAGGAAAAAAAATTGTAATCCTGATCCTGCCAATAATCCTCCCAACTACCCGTTCATTCCTTGTTCGATCTGGTTTCAAGTCTTCCAGTGGGGACTCTCTTCATGTTTCATCATATGCTAGCATATCCTTTGAAATGAACCAATGGGCAAACAAATGTGTAACAATTAGATCTTACTTTTGCCCTTGTCTATCAAACTCTGCCTGCTCCTGACAAAGATTCAGGGGTCAGCAAGCCATCTGTGTACAAATTTGTCAATTACCGGTTCTCCAGGTTTTTTAATCCAGGTGATTTAATCAATAACTTCGCTGCCACACTTCTTTAGGATTTATCCAACACACTGCCACCTGCAATCAGTCACACCTTCCACTATGTCTAACTAATGGTTCGGCTGCTTACACAGTTCAACAGAGACTGTCCTCCCAAGAAAAAGAGCAGCATTAGTCAAGTGGACAAAAGCAACAAATGCTTACATTCACGTGACAAAGTGAATCTTGTCGGTCAGGAGCAAAGCAGGAGGTCGTGATTAAGCCACAAAGGCTGCAGAGGGAGTCGGTCTGGGAGGCTGGTTAGGGCAACTACAAGTCAGACTTTGAAACGAAAGACTGCTGTTTGCTTACCGTTGCATACCGACAGTCAGTGTTGCTTCTTCTTCAACATGATCGTTCCCCAAATTTAACCAAGTGATTATTGTTTTAACCATTATGACAGAGGTCATTAACCTTAATGAAGTAGTAACTTTAACATAATCACAATGTTTTCCTAACCCTGACCAAGTCTTTTTTGTGTCTAAATTTAACCAAATCAGAAAACAGGGGATTTGTAATTTTTTGGAGGGCACAAAGGATGTCATCCTGTCAATAGAGGCATCAGATAATGATTATATGTGTCGTTCTCGAAGGCAGTTATAAAAAATATATTTTAATATTTAATTGTTGACTTGTTACTTGAACACTAATATACTGTATGGATATGCAACATCACTGATGAGGATTGGCAGCAATAGGCGATTTGAGGAGGGATGGGGGGATGCTATCCTCCTTGTTAGCAAAATTACCACAATCCATGGGGTGTTGCGCTCCCATTGGGCCATCCTCCTGTTAAAAATGTACACATTTCTACAGTTTTCTACAATTTTAACACTGTTAGTCTCTGTTAGTCTGAGCTTAGTGATGTCTCAGGTCTTGAATCTTGGCTACATCTGCTACATCATCTTTGTTTTGAGTTCAACCATGCCTCTGACAACAACAGTAACAAGTGTTGAAAAAAATCTATCTTCAGAGGTGGTTGTGTCTACTGATCTGATCTTGCTGATCTTGTTTTTCGACTGTAAATGCTTTTAATATGATCTTGATAAGTGAGGTCATTAGTAGTGATTAAGATCTCCAGCAATCATCCCGGTGTTCTCTTGCTGTTCGGACTCTAGATGAGCTCAGTGGTTGAGCAAGAAGCAGGGAACCAACATTAGCACCATGCAGAGCAGCAGCCCTCTGATTTAATGTTCCCAGGGCTGGTGATTGAGGAGAGCATTACGTCACAGCTGATAGATCAGAGCGTCGTACAGCAGAGTGGAGCTCCATCAACTGCTGCTGACAGTAGCGTTAGTGCTGACAACCGACGAAAATGGATTTATGAAAAAACACAGATACTCTGTGCACTGACACAAAGCAGTGAGAGAGCTTACACGCACACAAACACACATACATACACTACAGGCACATAATTTTTGAGTGCAAACGCCCACATTCAATAAAAGACATGAAGACATTATTGCAGTAAAACGGGATCTGCACAACACAGTTGCTCCAGTAAAATGCTATCTGGCAAAGTGAAAAACATGGAGCAGCAAGAACCAAGTGCAGGGACATTAGGTGTCTGGTGTGTGTGATATACTGTCCTGCTGTTCTGTCATTGTATATACTAGGGCTGTACACGGATCTGAGTTGCCAGTTTTTACTGAATATTTGACTTTTCAAGGGGGGACATCTGTATTTTATATATTGTATGTATATTTTAATGTGTCATGTGCTTGTGGTTCCTGCTTTTTCTTATCTTTAGATACTTTTTAATTTTTATAAATACTCAATAGTATTACTGATATTTTTTCTTCAATACTCCTTACCTAAAATTATGAGAAATATTTTATTCACTCCTTCGCCCAGTTACAATACAGTCCACCACGGCCGCAGAGCGGCTGCTGCACACTAAACTCCTATAACAGCCTACATGAGTCTCATGTTTTGCCTGTGAGATAAAAAGTGTCCTGGTCATAATTCTGTAGTAAAATCTGTTTATCTTGCGTTGCTCTGTGTACAATGACGCAGCAAAAAAACAAAAGCACAGTGATTCGACAGACAAAATGAAGTCGAGTCTTGAGCTTCTCGACTGATGGTTCGAATCATTGATATTTAGAGGGAAGCCCGAGTATATGTTTTAACTGACCTCCCAAGGGACTGCAGGTAAAAATCTGCTTTAAGTTAACTCAATACATCAAGCAGAAGCATTTATGTTCAATATAATACATGGCCCCTTACAAATAAATGGAATAAATAAAAAATAAATGATTGTCTGTTTATAAATTTTAGCTCTGTGATGGACTGGCGACCTGTCAAGAGAGTACACTGCCTCTCACCTAATGTATGCTGGGATATGCTTCGGCCCCCTGCAACCCTGCACAGGATGAGTGGTATAGAAAATGGATGAATGAATAGATGGATGTTTCATCCCAGTGCATTAACTGACCACTCACCGTCAGATACCAGGAAAGGGTTTGATGCATTCTTCTAAAAAAAGGCTTCCGAAAATACTGGCATGGACCAGGACAGGTTTGCAAAAGGTATTTAAGTTCATGATTTATTTAAAATATACCTGTATATCTGAAAACTCACTGAATAAATGTATGATTTGGCTTCAGTTATTAACAAGGAATGACAAATTTTCAGACTTTAATTAAACTCTGATGGACCTATTGAACTGAATTTCCATTAATTTGCTGACAGTATATTATGGTATTAAACCATTAACCAACACAAGCACATTTTCCTATAATTTACAATATGATCTGCATTTTTCCTGGAAGCTCAGCAACCAACCCAACTTTGATCTACCCAGCAACAGCAGCAGGGATGCGAGTGCTATAGGCTCTGCATACCAACTGCTTATCAACACAAATGCTAATGTGACCTTTAGTATTAGAAACAAAATTATGAATGAGATTCAAATTCAATAGCCAGCAGACATGAAACATATTCTCACTCACTCAATGCGAACATACAGCTCTCAGTCTGTGAGTAGTGTAGGTTAATTGAAGTTAGTCTGTGTGTGAAACACAAATGTGTCGCTGACTTAAAAGAGGACGAATAGAAATGTAGATGAGTTATGATACTAGTTCATGCTCAATTCATTAGACAAAATGTAATAGATATACTGCACTGCAATGTACACAGACTGTTTTAAGGTCATTTCTAATGACTAATTCAACTGAAGAGAAATATTCTGAAAGCTGCACCATTCACTAAAACCTCTTCTATTTTCACATAGGCAGGCTTAGGTTTTGTATGTACAAAAATAGGTGAACTTTTTAACAATAATAGGGTTTATCAGAGGTGGAAAACATACTCATTCTGTAATCTGTAGAAAATATAGTTGAAGTCAGTCATAGGCTGTTAAGATACTGTATGGTCACTGCCGAAAACCTCACCGCACCGTGGGTGTGTCACAAAGCTCGGATATAACACCTCACCACCGCACACAAACTTCATATTATTAAGATAATGCTGGAAGTTCAGCGTGCTGGCTAGCTGCACCAAGAAAGGGTTTTTTTTGTGAGTTTGCTTGTTTATCTGTTTGTTAGTTAGCAGGATATCTAAAAAAAACAACCTGCAAACAGATTTCAGTTTCAGTTTACATTTGGTGAAAGGTCATGTGTGATTAGATTTTCTGAGCACTTTGCACCGACTGCATCCAACACAGGGGTGAGTAAAACTCAGACCACTTACAGACAGCCTCACAACTTCATATACTGCTGGCTGGTTTAAACTCAAACAATGCATCACATTTTAAGAGCTCATCAAATGTTTCACATATAAAATCTTGTTCTTACTGGCCGGACAACACAGCCTTCAGATAAAATTGGAGCATTGTACAATACCTCTGAAATGCAGTAAAGTAAAATATGAAGTTTTATAAAATGTAGATGTTCAAGTAAAGTACTAGTAAATCAGAAATGTACTGCAATCCTTAGATACTTTGAATCATATGATCAATGATCATTCAACAAATATATAGGTTTTAACATAATAATCTACTATTACTACTATCTAAACAGTACACAATGCCAACAATTCATCTCTTCTGTTACAATTCCTTATCAATTTCTTACTACCATGACACACATGTACACACACTGTACACACATACATGCATTCTCAACAAGACTTCTATGTTGCTAAATGTTCAAAATGTAATTGAGACATTTTTTTGGAGGAAGTGGTCACATTTCTAATTAGCTGCACAGCTGCAGTGCAGCACAGATAAAGGAGTCCCTTCAATTTTCATTAATCAGATGTTAGAACACAAAGGCTGTCTGATAAGGATTATTCCTAAGACATTTCAATGATGACAGGCTGTGTGTAATGTGTATTTCAGTATGGTAGGCGCTTATTAACACTAATCTATAGACTTCCTGAGGACATTAGACGGGTGTGTCGTTCAGCATATGGCACCCTCGAAAAAGATTCAGGGGGGGAAGAGCTCTTCTCAAATAGCAACCATCCTGAACCCACAGCTAACAGTTATGTAAAGAGATAATCTTTTCAGTTTTACGTATCCACAAATAAAGCATGGTTTCACCATTGCTCGTCTCACAAGGTTGCTGCCTCTTGTTTTGCCTCGAGAAAACTCTTTTCCATCCCAATCCAGGATGGGAGTGATGAGCCCTGCTATCCAGATTGAGGTGAAAGAAGGGTTGGTCTCCTGCCTCCAGCACCATCTGCTCCAAAGGGCCACTTTTAGACATGCTGAATAGGCAATACTGTACTTGCAAACACAGATGGTGATTATCAGAGCCATGACATCATCAATACAGACAGGGCAGAGGGATTGTTAACTGTTTTAGAGATAATTGGCCCTGATCCATGCTTCAGTATATCATAAAACCTGATTTACAGTCCAACAGTCAAACTTGCTAATGTTGGCAATGCCTCCATACTGGTCCTCATCTAGCTAAGCGCCACATTTGATGCAATAGATAACACTGTGCTGATAGATACAGAAGGGTGAATTGTGATTTTGGTATTTCTGGAAAAGCCCTCAACTGGTTTCATACCTATTTAACACAGAGACAGTTTTCTGTAAGTACTGGTAAGCATGCTTCAAATATTCATTATATTCCATATGGTGTTCCACAGGGTTCGATACTTGGTCACAGTTTTAAGTACAATTACTGGTGTATTATTGTCGGATGGTCGAATAGTTTCGAGACCTCTTCCCCCCAAAACAAGACTGTCTGAAAATGTGTGCCGTTGTCCCCGTATTTAAATGATATCACATGGAGCCGTTTGGAACAACTATAAACACTTTTTACTTCCTACATGGTTGGACAACACGTCTTATGAACTATTCTCATCGAGCATAACCCAACCCTTAAAAATGCAGTCTTACTGACATTGAATATGTCAGTAAGACTGCATTTTTCTACCTGAGAAATACTGCAAAAGTCAGAGCATATCTTGCTCTGTCTGACGCAAATACATGGATACTTTGATTTCCCATCCTCTGGACTACTGCAATGCCCTTTTAACTGGATTACCCAAAAAACTGTGAATAGAAAATGCAGCTGCAAGAGAGATGTTGTAGCATGTTTGCATTGGCTTCCTGTGTCTTTTAGAGTGGATTTTACTAGTTTACAAGATTGTGAATGGTTTATCACCTCCACACTAAAGTCATGAAACCCCATGAAACACTACAGCATTAGATGTACCAACCGTTAACGCAAAGTAACATGGAAAGGCAGCCAACATGCAACTTCTGCTAATTCCTTAAAGAAACATCTTAAGACTCATCTTGCTTTTAAGTTGTCTATATCTTTGCTTTCATTCAATCTTGCTATTTTGTTTGATTTATTATTAATCTTTATTTATTATTCTTATTATTCTACCCTGTTTTACTTTATTTTAATGTTTCTGTTTGCCACATTTTAATATTTTGATTTGTTTAAATGTGTTAGATGTTTTTAACCAATTTCATGCAAAGCTCTCTGAGTGTAGAAAGATTAAAGTCCAAATCATTGTTTCCATAATAATATACAGTGACTCAGGATGTGTTAAAAGCTTCAACCTCATACCAACTGAACCTAGAAACAACCAGTGCCTGGAGAGAGAAAAATGGCTTTCGAGCTACTACATCAGAGCAGCAGCCCAACCTTTGAACCTAGGAACAAGAGAAACCCATCCTCAGAGGGAGGTGGAGGAGGGGGGCTATTGACTGAGGAGAGAGGCAGGGCTGCAGTAAGTGGGATCCGGGTGGGAGTTTCCGTGTCAGTGGGCTCATCTTACAGCCTCCCTGATGGACCACAGTGATGTCCCCCTAGGTCCAGATGGGATTCAGTGGTCAGCTCGGTGACAGCTGGTGAAGGGTGGTCAGGCCTCATGCATAATGGAGGTTCAGCAGACCACACCACAACCTGGCTGCTGCACTGATGTGGAAGTAGTTCCATCTCAGTGTCAATACTGCAGGGTTACTGGAATATCAACTGCTGTTTAAGGCCTATACGCCCGCTTTGAGCAGCATTTTTGATTTAAACATTTTGTAAAAGCCAACAGAGCATTACATTTCAAGTGTTGATTGATATTTGATTCAGTTTTAACAAAATCTCTTGTGGTTAATAACAAATTGTGTCTCATTTTCATAGTTTGTCCCATCATTTCTATCAGTTATGACAATATTGTACTCAGCTAAGTACAACATGGGAACATCACTACTAGGGGGGCAAGAAACATGAGTAGTCAGACGATCAGACAGCAGTTTGCCCAGCTTATCTAAACCACTTATTTGGAGGTAAAACTAAAAGTGAGCACACTCAAAATGTCAATCCCTCACTGCTCTAAAAAAATGCATGTGTACACAACTACGGTAAGTACGGTAGGACAAAGTTTAACCAGGGAGTCGGTCTGTTAACTTTAACACTGACATATTATCACCTTTTAAGTTGACATGGCGAATGTGTTAGAAAACAGTTGCATATTTATACATCCAACAGATACAGAGCAACATTAGCATTCATTTGGAGTCGTGTTTGTGTCCACCTGATAAATATAAGTCAAATATTAACTCTCCTTTTAGCTCTGTTTTTGGTCTCCACCAACTCCTAAGAGAAACATCTGTCTCTTTAGCTAAATGCTCCACTTCTCCAGCTAGTCGCTAACTGTGTTTGTCTGCTGTTTGGTGCTGAGCAGGTAACGGGACAGTGGGTTTTCAGAGCTTTTTCACTGAAAACAGTTGCCTGCTACAGCTGAAAATGACACTGATGAGAAGGATGTGAACCAAAACAGTGAAGTTGAGGGCCGGAAAACCAAAACAATGAGCTGAAAGATGCTTGATAGACACTTTGAAGACCTGAGGTGAACTGCAGCGTTGGGTAATAATTCTCTGTGGGTTTATCACTACAAGTGACCCTTTTCACATTATACATAATCAGATGACTCATTGTTAATATGATAATATTGATTATAGCAGCTTCAAGGTGAGCACACCCAAAATGTGGGTTGCTTTGCACAAGAAAACTGTGTGCACACACAACTACTACAGTATGTGTTATACTTATTTATGTTTCTTGTATTTTGTTTTATTTATTTTATTTTCAAGTCTGTGTGAGTTCTATCTTAGACCTGACTGCATGACGAATTTCAACATGGGGACAAAGAAGTTGAAGTTGAACTGTGATGGATGTTTACAGCGGACAATTTGGGTAATAATTTTTTACCTAATATACTATACTTAATAGTTAAATCATCCATGTTCTCTTCCAAATAAGTTGGCTATCCTGGGCTTTTTTTCAAAACCTGTGTGATTAGCTGATGGCTCATGTACCGTGCCCTGTTGGACTGTTACCTTGATGAATTATTAATACCAGTATGAATGATTGCCAAGACAGAGAAAATAAGACCCAGGTTGTATGAAACTGGAATTTCCCTTTAAGAAACCTAACAGGATAAACTACTTTGCTGGGTGTGAGCAGTGTAGTTCCCCTCAGAGCTTTATATTTCCAGGGCCCTGAGTCCTCGCTTGTCAGTATGTTGAGGAATCAACGCTACCAGCTATTCTGTTGTGAACGGACACACTGCAGTACATCACCTCAATCAGTCATCCCAGCCCTTGTAGGCAGCCACCACGACTAGCAACCCGACCCCCATCCCCGATACAGCAACGAGAAAGTGCTTACCTAGGAGAAAAAGACAGAGAGGACATTAAATCAGTGAGCATAATATAGCAGCAGACTCGCTTTCACAGATTAGCCAATCTCTCCTCTGCACAGTGTACTGCCACAGAGTTTTAACCCTCTCTAACTTCAATTGAAATGGAGAGAGGGGAGATTATCCCATATATTGTGGTGCTCAGCATTTTCTAATGTGTCTAAATACAGGCAGTAACGGAGGTCAATGCACATGTGTGTTACTTTGGGAACAGTTGGTGTTTATCAAGAACAGTGTGAAAAATGCAACAAAAACGAATAACAAACATGATGGCAAAGACTGTGGACCTCTTATCATATTTTTCTGAATATTCACAGAGCAGAAACTACTGTACCGAGCCCGGAGAAAGGGATGAAAATGAAAAAGGTGGGTTGTGGGGATTCTGTGCTTTAGCCTGGGAGGGATTGAGCCCTGCATTCAGTCCACAGCCTTCTGTGAAGTGTTTTTCACTCGGCTCAATCAAAATCCAAGGATGTCTTCCAATGCCGGATGTTACATCACACAGCTTAATTCTTCACACTCTCTTATCCATTTCTCTGCTTATTTGTACCCATTTAAGTCCAGGGACCTCACAACCACTGCACCAAGCCAAGCAGGCACACAAACAAGGCTAATGAACAGTAGGAGGACGGATGCTGCACAACTACTGAGAGAAAATAAATGGAGATGCATGTCGTGTGTGGAGGACTTCACTGAATGGGATCTTGATCAATCAAGTACCTGCTGTTGACATACTGTAGTATGGAAAAAAATAAGCTTAAAAAGCACAAGTGGTTTTTGTGCTTAAGAGACAACAATGAATGTGAAACAGGAGCAGAAACATTTTATTATAACACCATTTCTAGCCGAATATAGACACTTAAATAATTTAACACATATTAATGTGGGCATGTACTAATTAATGTATGTCAACAATTTATATGATTACAACTATGTTATATTATAAATTGTTATATTGTATTATATTGTCAATAATCAGTTGCATTACTCACAAAGTTATAGTGACAAATACATTAATACACACTTAGAAATGTCCAAATATGTACTTACAACTACACTATAGTGTGTTATAAACAGTGGTGGAAGAAGTACTCAGATATTTTATTTAAGTACAAGTAGCAATACCACAGGGTATAAATATTCTGTTACTAGTAAAAGTCCTGCATTTGAAAGTAAATGTACAAAAGTATTGGCATCAAAATATACGTAAAGTACTAAAGGTAAAAGATGCTGTGTACATCACTTTAATGTTTCAGAAAGTAATGGTGGGGCCAGTTTAATTACTTTATATACTGCTGGGTAGCTTGTGAATTTCCTCCGGGGATCGATAAAGTCTTGACCCATTTAATAATACATCATAGTTTATTTGTTTATAATACTGACTACATTTATCAATATATTGATAAATGTAGTGGATTGAAAAGTACAACATTTCCCTCTGAAATGGAGTAGAAGTATAGCAGAAAATGGAAATACTCAAGTAAAGTACAAAAACCTCAAATTTGTACTTGAGTAAATGTACTTAGTTACTTTATAATACTACTTATAAAGCATTCATTAATTGTTTATTAATGCTAAATGGGGGGGGGGGGGGTTAAAGTGAAAGTGGTTTCCAGAGTGAAAAAAATGGTGAAGGTGAAGAAAATCAACACAAAGTAACAACAGAAAGATATACAGTAGGTTACACACTCTGTGGAGGAAATATGAGTATTGCTGTTATCTTTGAAGTATCTGTGAGAGCAGGGTCAAGTTAGCCCTGTTGGCTGATCTGGGTTCATCATTAAAAAGGCCTCCACCCTTCTTTCTATTGGACTGTGGACCCCAGATGCTTCAGAGATGCTGTTTTTTCTCTTTTTAAATTGGCCGAGCTGTGACAGCCAAAAGAGCAGGACATCGACTCACGCAGACAGACTGGCCCTCACAAAGACATGAGGCCAAAGCATACTGTCTACATTTCTACTGATAACCAGTAAAAATGCATCGGTGGGTCAATGGTTAGACGGAGTTCAAGGTTGTCCACTTGAGTGGGTCTCCCTCGGTGGGGTGTTTTTCACATTTTATTATTTATGCCAGAAATAATAAGATATCTATCCCTTACCGTACATTTAACAGTAAGTTATCTCTGTACTTCAGTGTTCATTCCAGTGCCTCCCACCATAGTTTTACTGTTGTCAACACTTCACAGAGCAGCTCTGTCACTGTTGTTATGTGGCCTCGATGAAGGTGTTAAGTGCAAAGATTGTTTCCAGCTTTACAAAGAGCTCTGAACTATGAATTTGCAACAGGGAGCTGAGCTGCCGGCCAAGGTCACAACTTTAACAAAGTGACACAAGTGCAAATAGAGAGCGGTCATCTGCAGCCTACTGTTGAAAATACAGTATATTTAGGGTTATATACTAATGATAGTTAATAGGGTTGGTGATATGATAATACATAACTCCAGTCAGTATAAATTTGCCAGAAAAAAAACAGATAAATCAGTTTGGCAAGATAAAAATAAACATCCTCATAGTAAATCAAAATTATGAGATTATAAGAGATAGCAAATCATAATTACGATATAATAACTGATTTTGTAAGTCATTATAAGCTAGTAAGTAACAATTATATAATAATAGGTCACAATAATGAGATAATAAGTCACATTTCTGACTTTGTGAGTCAAAATTATGAGATGTATAATTTTGACTTACTGTGCTATGAGTATTTTTATTTTTTATTATGCACAACTTTTCATCTATTTTTTTCTTTTCCTGGCAGAAATTAACTTCCATAAAAAGGCATTCTCATCTGGTTATTTTATTAGACTATTTTATCCATATCTCCCACCTAATAGTTACTTTTTTTAGGACGTTTGTTAAAACGGCTCAAATATAGTCAAGGTCTTCATAATTGAGGACTCCCTCGACTTTTTTAGTTTTCAATCATTTGTCTATATATATCAGAATAATGAATAAAGTTCTGCAAACCAACTTGTTCTTAGCAAACAAATGCAGTTGTGTATATTTACTAATTGTACCGACGTCCACAGAATAATATGAAAATTGCTGTGGTGTCAGATGTGTGTAAATAGTTTCATCTCCAAATACTTTATGCAAAAAAACCTCTTCACTCTAGGTGACACCTCTAGCTGCGTTATGTTTATGCTGTATTTAAAAATATATTTGTACTATTTAATTACTACAATATCTAAGTAAGTGAGTGAAACCACATGAGCAGAACTGGTGTCTGGATAAACTGACACTTTGGTGAGGAGCTGCATTCAATTGAAGTTTTAAAAAAGTGCTTGTTTGGATTTTTCCTCAGGCAGTGTTATGCAAAACAAGCCTCTGAACCCTATCGATACTGCCTTCAGTTTTGAACTGAAGACTCTGAGCTCGCCCAGGGATGCCAATCCACAGCACACACTTACAATTTGCTCCTGTGTCAAAAACAAAAACATGAAGAGAAAATAATAATCCAAAACTGCATAATTTCACCGATAGACAAGGGCATGGAGGCAATACTGAGTGGCACGGGCAAGATGGCACTGTGTTTGGGCATTGTGCAGCATTTTAAACCTCTTAAGCAGCTTCATTATTTTTGTACATTTCTTTCCAAGAGCTGCAACTCCCTGTGGATCACATCAGTGTCAAGTCATCATCTGACAGCAAACTGATGCTGCCGAAGACAACAAAACGCACCTCCAGCAAACGCACAGCAATGACATGCTGCCCTGTGGTTCTAGTTAAAAAATTCAGCATCTTCTGACGATGAAGTTAGACCACATCAATTATCAATTACACTTAATGGTGGAGGAGAAATTGAATTAAAAAAGAGTCATGGCTGACCACAGGATACGAAGAGATATTGTTCTTGGCAGCCGCATTCTATTCATTCATCATTGACGTAAAGGTAATAGGACTTCAGAGCTGTACTAATGACCAACGACATCCTCTCTGTAAAATAGATGAAAGGTGTGCCATTATGGGGTGGACTCATGAGAGGAGAGGCCATGCGGCTAATGACTCATTAGAGACATCTATAGCCAGACAGGCTGGGAGCCAAAAGGCCAGGAGTCCTTTTTAAAGACTCAATACCCCAGCTGACACTAATTGTAGCAGTCAGGATAGCATGGATTTTCATCGCAGATAATAACAGTCTGCTCCCCTGACACATCTTGGCCTGTTACCCACAACTGGCACTGCCCACGTCTGCTAGCCCTGCTCAACAGTGTCTCCTATCCCGAAGAGTTGATGCACAACAGCCTGATAGTCCAACCACCATAAAACAGCAAGTGCCTGGTGCAGCAATGATGGTTTTAAATCTGATAAGCTGGTAAATGTGATCCACCCAAGAGTGAGATGCAGCGGCGAGGGGGGCCTGAAAAGAAACCCCAGAGAGAGTAATTTTTTAATATTCTCATTGCATCATTCAGCTCCTGCAAGCGCCTGCAGTGTTCAGCAGACATATCTCTCATTTGGACAGAGGCAAAGCGGGATGTTTTATGGTCTAGGCATACTCCCTGTCACTGTGCTAATGTGATTCACTTCCAAAACAGTCAGAGGAAATGAGAAAAAGCTACTCTTTCCCACCCTTGCAGCACTCAGACATGATACACATGGGGCTTTACACTGCTAGCAGGAGGGGGGGGGGATTACAAAAACCTTTCATGATGCATTGACATAAGGGGAGGAGAGACTCTTACCACTGACTGCAGCAGCAGCAGCAGCGTGAGATCCTTGATGCTAGATTTGAATGTCAGAGTAGAAACTGTGAAGAAAAGATTGGTGGCAATTCATTACACTTCAAACTGAAAATGACTGGCAGCAACTCTCCCCTGGGCCTTGTATGGAACAAGAGTACTGTTTTTAACATAAGTCAGACTATCAAACATGCTGGTGGTCAAAATAATAATCAGAAAAACATTCTGAAAGAGCCCCGTGTTTTGTTTTGTAGGTCAGCATAGTAAGTTTTACAGAAAGCATGGTGGTATCAATTGACCAGTATCAGTCAGTATCAGTAATTTAATAAATAAATGCACACTATCCAAATGCAGGGAAAGGCGTACATCTGTGCAGTATGCGGTCACACTCAGCACAATTCAGCACTGTGACAGAAATTGAGTGGCACTATATCAGTGTTAACTGCTCATTTTCAACATAGTGAGTTTTATTAACCTCAACTGCAGGCCTGCATTTGAGGCTTCAGGCGATTATTTCTAATTCCTCTTGTTTTATAAGGATATTTAATTATATTTTAGAAAAAAATCTTCCCTGTTTTCTGATTTGCTCCATCTTTAATTTGCTGTTGATGTGCTTTGTTCTCATTTGAAATTCAAAATGTCCTCCACATTTACCTGCTGTCTTGATAAGTTCAGTATAAGGTACATTTCCTCAGTGCTAACTCCATTAGTTCAAGAAAAGTGTTGTGATACACTTTACCACTCTGCTGCTCAAACAGATATACTGTTTTTTAGAGCTGAAACAATTAATTAAGTAGTCGATCGACAGAAAAATAATCAGCAACTCGAAATCGTTTGTCATTTGTTCTATCAAAAATGCCAAATACTCTGTGGTTCCATCTTTTCTGCTTATCTGTGTGTGTGTGTGTGTGTGTGTGTGTGTGTGTGTGTGTGTGTGTGTGTGTATAGACCAAATGACTAATCGATTAATTGAGAAAATAATTGTCAGATAAATCGATAATGAAAAAAATCATTAGTTGCAGCATACTGTTTTCATTCACTAATTATTTCCAGTCGCTTCC
Source organism: Siniperca chuatsi (assembly GCF_020085105.1). Taxonomy (NCBI): domain Eukaryota; kingdom Metazoa; phylum Chordata; class Actinopteri; order Centrarchiformes; family Sinipercidae; genus Siniperca; species Siniperca chuatsi. The sequence goes on from NC_058048.1 coordinate 21,317,953, forward strand.
ATGTTTTTTCTACCGTCAACCTTTCATTGGCTCAAAGGGCATAATGACTTACATCCATATATTGCTCGCATGTCCTTAACTGTATTATTTTAAAGATAATTTTACTTTTATTTTATAAATATATTTTGTATGGCTTTTATGTCCTTGACTATAGATTGCTGCTGCTCAAGTATATTGTGACCTGTGCGCTTTATGTCTGCCTGCAAACCAAGTTTCCTTGTGGAAGTTGTCCCTAATAGGCTTTTAATTTGAAACATATGCAGGAATTGTTGAGTGTATAGTCATAGTAAAAGCAATTGGAAATAACAATTTGTGAATGAAAACAGTATTTCTGTTAGAGAAGAGAAACTCAGAGTGGCAGATTGTTAAGGACGACATGACTCTGTAGTTGTGCTGCTGGAATTAGTGCTGTGGAAAAAGACATTATGCTGAATTTACCATGTAAGCCATTTATAGTAATTCCATCCTTTTGTTCCGGCTATCATTTGAGACTCTGCAATTACTCGAAGGGTGGCTTTTATTTGAGAATTTATAGTATACGGTATTTAAACCAGAGCAGTAGACTTGAGACTTGGATTTGACTGTTGGGAGACTTTACTTGAGACCTGAAAGCAAAAACATTTAGTCTCAAGTTTTTCCCTGATAAAAACCTAAAACAATACAAAAAAAAAAAAAAAGGCAGCACCAGGAATGAATACTGAATTGATTATGAGGCCTCTGACTTGGTCACAACTTTGTAAAACATTTTTTATTCAGCTTTGAATGTTAAATGGTTAACTATTTTCTCATTTAAACACACAGATTTCCAAGCAACAATGCTCTCCCTTACATCCACTTCTTAATTGTATCATTACCAAACTTACACATGGTCTTGTATTTTATTTAAAAAATGACAAGAACCTGCCTGACAATGGGTGTGACTAAAGTGAAAAATGTTAACCTAAAGAATCGTCAACAGCCTATTAATTGGAAAAAAGTGTGGGAAAATATTGCCTTCTCGTCTCAAATTTTAACCATTAAATAACTCAATTTAAGAGCACACTAATATTTATGTATGTAATGTTTATGTTCACTATTATCTATGTCTGTAGCTGTTGCCCCAACAGCACCTCATGTATCCAGAAAGTAACTAAGTAACTAATTCATTCATTCATTCACAGTATCTGCCCTAGTGGCGGTAAAAAGGCATACCAATGTCAACAGATGACACCACAAACATGTACTCACCTCCTCTCTGAAATACTGCTACAAAGCAGAGGAAGCGTTATGTCTATGAAACGGGGTGTGCTTGATTTTTAAAGGGCTTCCAACAGCGAATTAAAACCATGCCACCTCAGTCAACCATCTCAATGAGAGGAAACAAATCCATAACCACTGGCTTTAAAAGGCCACAGGACCAACAAACCTTTTAAAAGACCAAAAGAGGTGTAAGCTGAGAAACAAAGGTCAATCTAATATGGACTTCTTTAACGATTGTTTTGCTCTTTGACTAATTCCCAGAGGCAAAAAAAGAAAGACGAGAGGGAGGGGAGGGAGTGAGGAAAGAGCCAGTTAGCTAGTCCACTCTCTGTGCTTTACTCTGCCTATTGAGAGTATGTCTTACACCACAAAGATCCCACTGGGAATTTAACCAAGGTGAAATTTTTCTCCCACCTCTTAACATCTCTTCAAGTAACCTTAAAACGGCTCTTTAAGGTAATGTTCACAATTTTCATAAATATTTCAAGATATGACACTGTAATGATAGTGGGGGCGAGGCCAGCCTTGCCTCATGTCTGCTATTACTGGGCTAATCTAAACTCCCCATGAGGATTTCTAGATTTAATTTAGGCATTTGGGGATGATGCTTGGCGGAGACAAGGGCCATCCATCTTCTCTTAACAGTCCTAATCTTTATAGAGGCTCCAGACTTCAGGTAGTGCATGTGATGGATGGCACCCCTGGCTGAGGACAGTCCATTAGTAGGAAGAGAAACCACAAAGCCAAAGCCCAGTTACACTGTCTTAAGTGCAATTCAGAGGTAGTGGCAGTTCTGTATACTACATTACTAGAGAAAAAAAACAATGTTTTGGAACAAACGTCCACCCCTGTTAACCATCCCAGTGCCCCTCATAGGTTCAGATTATCAAACTCCAAGCCTGCAGAGAGTTTCACCTCGACTGCCACAGAGCTCAGCAGGCATTAAAGAAAAGTAACTCTCGACTCAACAGGGGGAGTATTATTCTGACTTTGGGCAACAATCACAGAATAAGAGGCGACTAGAGTGCATCCACTCTAAACTTCATTTTGAAGCTTCAATCAAGAAAAATCCAAGACATGTTCAATAGTTTAGCCCTGAAATAGCAAATAAAAACTTCTCAACTCTGACTGACAGAGTTCTTGATACAGTAGGTTGATTGACAGTGTGTGACAGCTCAGTCAGTATTTGATATTCGTTGAAGTTAAAGTTTTTTTCATGACAGACAGACGGAAACTAGGTCTACATTTTGGATTTCAGAAAGATGTGTAGGTGGGGAAAAATCATATTTTCTGCCTGGAGGACCTTCAAGGTTTAAGATGTATACCACTATTCTGTATCTGTTTTAAAACCCTTCAAGCGTTAAATCATGTCCAACTTTGAATTTATCACTGATGCTAATTTGTGTATCCAGAAATCTTAGTGACCTTGTACCCAGTAGCATTATAGGGACCGCGTTACATAAACAGAAAAACAAACTTTGCTAGTTAATCAGTTCAAGTAAAGATGATGTGCTTTTACTCCCCCCATGATGTCCAATTAAGAGTTGTGTTTATCACTGGAGCTCTGCAGCAAAGCTTTTTACAGGTACCCACTGCTGCTGCCACCACTTTTATCTGCACAGACAGCAGGACACCAGTTCAAAACAAAAACATGGATTATGTATAAAGTAAAGGGGGGAAAAAGTCTCATCCATATTTGCAAAGACTTGTTTGTTAAATCATTCTGAGCAAACACAAAAACACTGTTTATCACACATTCATTTGGCATTATAGCAGGCTTCAGTGCGTTTCAACGGAGTAAATAAAGGGAAGATAAAATGCAGTAATCCATCACAAATCATCTCAGGCCTCCTGTCATCTCACACAGCATGCTAGCCTGCCTTGGCTTTAATTAAGTTATTCTGGAACTGCTGACAACAAAATAAATAAAGAAATGGAAGGAAAATAGAGAAGAGTGTGAAGTGTGGGGAGTTTCTATGGAGACCTGAAGCATCTGGCTTGATCCCAATAATTTGTTCTCTGCTGTCTTCATCTCTTTTTCTGCCTCTCTCTCTCTACCTCTTTCTCTCACATACACACATGTTTATACACACAAAAACTCCTTTTTCCTTACGCCAATATCTCCCTGACGGCACAAAACTTATAAGTTTGACTATAGTTGTTGTCATTCTTCAAACATCACAGCATTTCATCACATCAAGGCCTTAGTTAATTCTTTAAAACTGCAATTTTTGTAAGTTTTCTTCCACCCTGAGGTTCTGTTTGGGGCCCTCTTCAACAGCTAAAACAACACGCTTAACATTGTTTTATCAACTTGATACAAAATGACTTTAACTAACGTTATGTGAATTGATCATAAGTATGATTTTGGACGGATGACATGTTTTCATCTGCGTCAGAAAATTACATTACTTTTGTTTCAAAGATCTCAAGTTTTATATCAGTGTCTGTGAATGACATTTTTGGGCAAACGGAATATATATTTGTTCATGCATACCCTGTGTAACATATAAATCATGATATATTTCCTTATTTGGTGTAATAACAATGCTTTATGGTAATTTCCATATTTTGTCACCTTCATTAAATGTGCAAGCCTGGCAAAGGGAAGGATTACCGCTTTACTACTTTTCTAAATAGTAGCTTTTAATAGGATCAGAAAAGAGGAATATTTAAAGAAAAATAATTGGTTAATTCTCACAGAAAGTGTTCATTAATGACCATTTTGCATGATAAAAACATAAAATGAGTAAATAAAAATACATCATCCCTGAAATTTATTGCTGTTTCCTTACATGGGGAAAAACTAATAATGTCAGAAATGGCCAAACTGGACAATTGACTGACTTTATTCAGAAGATGTGACTGGATCCGTCACTGTTTACTTTCTGCTGTCAAACAAAACCATTAAACGAGGGAACATCAGCCAAATTAAGCAAAGCGAAAGCTAATCAAAAAATCAAAACCTTCCCCACATGCTGTTTCTATCATGTGGTTCACAGGTACCGGTATTTCAAGCTAGAGTGTACAGCAGGATAACTAATGGTGTAAAGTGCTAAACTATGCCACTCTACAGTATTCACTCTCAATTTGGACAGTGAAGGAGCAACACCTTTTAAAGCCTGAGGCTTGTTTCAAAGCATTGATGGAAGAGGTCGTAACAGCCTCTCTACAGCTGATTTTAGGGAGAAAGAAGAGGGGAATGATAGATGGGTGAACTTTATATTTGACCCAAAGGAAAGCAGAACACAATGTAAACTGTGTGCAGGCAGGCCATCCTGGAATTCATAAAATGGTGAGATTAAAGTTCACTTATCAACTTGAAGGTTCAGCTATGACTTTGGAGTTTACTTTAATTTGATGCCATGCTCAATTTAAGCTACTGATTAGTTTGTGAGTTGTGTTTGGGTGAAGTGCAATCTGCTATAATGTTTTTAACTAGACTGGTGTTAAATCATGCTACTCAATTGTTGGCCAGGACGTCCTCTCCTGAAGCACAGGTTAATATTACAGTAATTCAAATTTTAGATGAACAACATTCATCGCCTTAAAACACGTTATAGGCCTGTAATTCCAAAGGCATTTGTGATCCAAACAGGATGAAACTACTTTTCATAGATCTTGCTGACTTCACTTGTACAATAGTGTAATGACTAAAATCGACCAAAAGAAATATGCACTCACAAGACTATGGGCACTTTCACACCTGTAGTTAGTATTTTTGGAGATACATTGTTGCTGTTTAGTTTTGGTCCACTTTGTGTTCACACTGACTTTTTACAAATGAATCAAGAGCTGTAAGCACAAAGTCACTGACAGGACTGACAGGTAACTCACTGATTGGACAGCTTGGCTACTGTCATCCTGCATCGTCGATGCTACATGGACCCATGTGGGGAAATCAAATATTGGTGACTGACAACAGGTCATGCAGCACTTTACGTAAACGTATGTGTATATTTATCTTTTCTGGTGTCACAAAGAAATAACTGATTATGAACTATAGACTGTAACTGGACCTCCTGTAATGATTAACAGGTAGAAATGGGACAAAAAATAAGCATTTTGTACCATAATAATACAGGGAGATGGTTACTGTGTTAGGAACCGCTTAAATACACAAAGTGGGACGCACGCTCAACACACCTCTGTTTAAACTTTGCAAGTGATTAGGGAAAATCCCACACTGCCATGGTGACATGCATACAGTGTTTGTTACCATAGTGACCAAAGCTTGCATAACTATGGACCATACAGATGCAGGGAGATTGCTTACTTAACAGTTCAGATGATTTAATTGTAGTTTATCTTTTGAATTCATGCTCGAGATCCCCGTTTTCAGGCGGACACAGTCCGTTTGTTGAATCCGCACCAGAACTACACCAGCCACTGAACCAAATGGACAAATGCACCATAGTTCATTTGAACAGAACCAAGTAGGTGAGGTGTTAAAGCACCCTCAGACTAAACCAAAACTGGCAGTCAGAATTAACTCTGCATGTATGTGCCCAATCTGTTATTTCCCTCTGTATTTCTCCATTTATATTAGAAGGTACCTTTGGCTTTTAGTGCTTTTTTTAATAACTGAAGCACATCTTGGTGAAGCAATGTTGCAGCTCTCCTAATTATGGAGTGCTTGGAAATTTCACAAAGAGCCTAAAATAAACATGCAGTTACAGTCTTGGCACACACTGTGTTGACATACTGCATAACACAAACATTTAATATAAACTAACTGAACTCACTAATGTCAATTTATTAGTTTTATGTACTTTGAGATGCTAAATTAGGTCAGTTTTGAGAAAAACTGTAAGATGGATCTATTCATTAGTTCATGGGTTTCAGACAGCTGCTGCTCCAATTTAAATTTAGTTTAGTATTCATTTTTGTTTAGTCTACAGTTAAGTTATTACCTACCCTGCATTACTCCCTTCCTGCTGTCAACAGCTAAGCAACAAAATGGCATATGAGCAAAACGACAGTAGTATCAGTGGGCACAGGGATAACATTAATTGGATATAAGAAAGCCATTTAGGACTCATTCAGATTGAGGACAAAGAGTGCCTTAAGTTCTCTCGTGCCCCTAGGAAACTTTCAGAAAAATTTGGTTCCTAGAAAAATTTGGCATTTATATAAGGAAAATAAGTGCGAAATGTTTCCACACATGACCATGAGTGGGCACTTTGGCAGATTAGATTTTTGAAATAAGACAAAGCAGTACGGAGGATTTCCTCATGGGAGGAGAAACCTTGGCTCTTAACTCTATCCATTGTCTCCTAGTCTTTTATTTTCCTCTACTTCAACAGAGGGATAATCAGCTTCAAATGACACCATATTGTTGATAGCAGAGAGGCTTATTGTCCTCCTTTCATGTCTCTGATAAAAGACACAGAGAGCTACTGTTCCAGCCACTGGGATGGAGAAGAGAGTACCATTACATTTCCTCATCTCCATAAAGCCTCCATTCATCCATTTACCTCTCAGGACTCTGGGCTCCACCAGCCTGAAGGAAGAAGCAGTCGAGTGCAGAAAGCTGCTTCACTTTGCTCTGCTCAGTATGGTGTGGCACCCAAGCAGGCTGATGTGCTGAGTAGTGACAGTCAGCAGATTCACTTTGTTGTGCACTTTCATTTAGGCAACAAGGGACTGCTTTCGTTAAGTGCAACTCACTGGGATAAAAGAATTAGAGTTGGCGAAGGCAAGCAACGTTAGTTTTACTCCATCACTTTGAAATCCCAGCTATAACCATCTGTCTAACTCACTCCAGAAATTCAAGCCAGCAGAACCAGGGATAGATTATTCATTTCATCTCCTACAGTAGACACAGCACTGTAGTTATAAGGCATATTTTTGCAGCCAGCACTGATGCAGAGACAGAATAGACTTAAAGTTATCACAATTGAATATTAATATAACTTAATTATCCTTCAGGAGATATATCAGTCCAAACATTGCTGATGGGAGCGCTAGACTTGCTCGAGCATTTTGCTGAGCTTTTTAACGGCTCATCGTTAATGGGTGAGGAGCTCAGAGGAAGAAAAAAGGAGCACTTACAGTTAGAGAGCATTCACAGATGATGGTGTGTTTTCTCTCTCTCTCTCTCTCAGATAAAACCTGACTGGAAAACTCCGGAAAACCGTATAAAAAGAGTTCAATACCTCACGCCTACATCACGACCAGAATGGCTGAGCATTAGCAGGAGAGACTGGAGTCTGAAACCTGACAGTCATTCAATTCACACATCCACTGACCCACCTAAACCAAAAGCCCTCCCCACACACATATTGCTGCATACACACACAGACGCACACACACACACGCAGAGTAATATGTGTTTACAAAATAGAGCCCTCGAGGAAACATAATGGCAAGCAAAAGCTTCCATGAGCTCTGAAGAGAGGGGTGACTAACCTCACTTGGCCATCTTCATTAAAGCCTCTGCTAGAGCAAAGAGAGCTATAGGCCAATGCTGAAGTAGAGCAAGGTTAACCAGCAGTCTCCCACACACTAATTCACACTCTCACACATTCACATACTCTCTCACACACACACACAGTTTTGTTTATCATAAAACAATGATCAGACAAGCAAACTGTCAAAGTCTATTCTCACACTATAAAGGTCATATTCACAGGTGCAAGGATTGTCTAATTGCACATTTCATACCATCTTGAGCCTCTGAATGGAAACTGCAAAGGCATTTCTAAAGATAAAAAAGCAATAAGAGCTCACAATATTATGTTTCTCCCCAAACATATTTGGTGGAATCATTGGCATTCAAATTACAGAGTATATTTTCCAACTGATATACTTTAAACAAGATAATCATCAGCAGAGGGAAGTGGGGTAGAAATTTCATTGAGCAAACAATGATTATTTTATTCATAATCCAGGGGAAAAGGAATAGGGAGAATATCAGATGAGATGATTCAGGGTGAGCGCGAGCTTAAAGCCACAGGAGAGTCTGTTCTCGTCAACAGCAACTAGTGTCTTGTACCGCCGGAAATACAAAGAAAACAATGTCTTACAATCAATAAGATGAAATGAGAGCGGTAAGATAGAAAACACATTTGAATAGGAATGGGCAATATTTCAATATTACTCTTTTATCATCTCTCCATATTACCATAATGTGACAAAAATTCTCATATGGTGATATTGTGTTTCACAGTTTTCATGTCTAAACGAATGATAACACATTTTCTTAAGTCTGTCACAGCAGGAGATTTTAAATGCTTATAACATATTGTATTTTTTTCTCATTTTTAAGATTTTGCTCCAGTAAAGCCACATCCTTTAAACATATATTGCCAAGATGACTCATAAAAACACCCTGCAGCTCAGAAAATATATAAATACATGTTTTTTCTGATGTTTTACTTGTTAGAATATTTTCAAAATAAATGCCAAGTACCGAAACATAAAAAAATAATTTCTTACAAATGCTTAGGGTAAAAAAAATAGATTTTAGATAATAGAAGGGTTTTGTACCAAAATGAGACACCCATGATTTTAATGAAATGGTACCCTCAGTCCCATATTGATCTCTGGCTTAAAAGTTGAGCAGATAGGTCTTTTTTCACAGCAAACATTTTGCCTTGTCATAGCAGGAAAAGCACAAGTGTTACTAATAACATTAACTCTATTACGTGTGTCTCAGTAAGTTATGACAGTGTGACAGTGAGCCAGCATGCACAATACCAGGACCCTGAAACTGAAGCAGCTAAATGGAATTCAGCCATGATTAATATCATTACTTACACCTGTGCTTTTCCTACAGCAACATGTCTAAATGTCTTCAGTGGAAAAGATAGAAGTTAAGATTCATGTTTAGACATCTGCTTATAAAAGGGTTCATTTTATGTTTTCAAATATTGCCTGATACATTGGCAAATATTAAGAAATGAATATTTATATATTTTGGAACTCAGATTTCACACAAATGCTATGGTATCATTTGGGAAGCAGAATCACTAAAAATCCATGTCTCTTACATCAGAACTTCCCTCTTTATCAGGTCTTGAATGCAGCTCAAAGATCTTTTGCAGACAGTCATCGGCTGCGTCCAAAATCACTCCCTTGCTCACTAATTCACTTCTTCCTCTATGATATATCATGGATTTGTACTCTCTGGTGGGCAGAAATTTAAAACTTCTCATGAATCATCATCATTTTGTATCATCACTGACAGGTGAAGAGTCACACGCATGTATTAGTTGTATCTGTAAAATGTGACACATTGTGTTGGGGGATTGTTTTGGAGTTTTTGAAGGCACTATGTAGAGAATAAGTTTCACGCTCAGAATTCGGACACTCAAATAAAATGTCGGCTAGTAAATGTAATGCACTGTGTAGTAAACAGGGAGAGATTTTGGACCCAGTCATGTTAGTTATGATACCTTCAATAATCAAAAGCTATTTAATTCATATAAATATTACACTGACTGTCAACTGTACCAGTTCCCAAAAAAGGACAATACTATCAGTCTGAGTTGGAACTGAAACGATTAACCTATTAACTGATAAGTCAATTGACAGAAAATTAATCTGCAACTATTTTGATTTTTGAATTTTGATTCAGTGCTCCCAGCCTCTCAAGTGTGAATATTTGCTGGTTTTTCACAGTCTTATAACAGTAAACTGAATACCTTTGGGTTTTGAACTGCTTATCAGACAAAACAAGACATTTGAAGGCCTCACCTTGGGTGATGGGCATTTTCACTATTTTCTGACAGTTTATGGACACAAGCAATTTTTTTGATTAATCAGGAAAATAATAAGCATATTATAAAAATAATGACTATAATTGTTATATGCAGGCCTGATCTTTATGTTTAGAAAAATCAGCAGCCAGCTTATTGAATGGTGACATTGTATGCTTATGGCTTAGGCATATACTCAATAACCTAATGTTAAATTTAAGCAGCATCTATATAGATGAAAGAGAGCAGAAATGTGCTCAGAGAATAAAATGGGATGCTTCAAAAATATTTTCCAACAGTGTCACCTGAGGGTCCATGACAGGTGTGCTAATAATGGATACAAGTCAGATGTTACAAACAAAATGAACATGATGGGTCAGATTTTTTAAATTATGCTCAGAAGTGGTTTCAAATGCAGTTGAAACTTAATTTGACTGAAACATCCATGTTGTTGTACCCTATCCTGTTGGATATGCTACCCACATCTCTGTCATTACTATGACAACCAATGTTGTTGTTATGACAGCAGATGATTATACTCTCCGAGCACACAAATCAGATCTGCTCACTTGTAAATTACATTGTTGGACACTCTCTGACTTAAAAGATCATACTTGAAAAACAAATGTGGTTGCTAACTGGAACACACCACTCTGGATATCACTTGAGGGAAAAAAAAGAAAAACAGTAATATAAAAAACATCAGCAACAACAACAACAACAAAACACTTTCTTTTAGAGAATTTATATGAAACCTGTGAATGCCTTTAAGTGTATCATTTCAAATAGTAGTAGATGCTCAGCGTGATGGGTAAGGTGTGAAGTGAGTGTGAATTGATCTTTAGTTCTTCTCAGTATTCTTAACAGTGAAGATGTCAGAAAATATGGCTGTTTGAACTATGTCTATATCTCTGACAGCTGTGAACTGCAGCTTCAAGTGTGAATGAAAAGCTTTGTATAAAACTTTGTGTTGTTTTTTTTCTCATCAACAACGTCGAGCTACTGTGGTTTTGGTACTGAGACATGAGAATGTCAGTGTTATCCTTTGAAGGTGTTGGTGGAAATCAATAAAACATTTAATAAATGCAAAGAGAGGGACATTCAACTGCAAAAACAAAGCAACAGAAGAAGAAAAAGGGACCTCATCAAATTCCAGGTGTTTTGTGCAGTACTTGTAAAACTGATTTTAAAATCTAGCATCCTGTTAGCAATATGCCTTTACTGTGGTCCTTGTCACTGCTAACTCCCCTCTTGGCCTGATTAAGATGGCCATGTGCCTCCTCTGATAGACATGAAGTCACCAACTGCTTCCTCTCACCTGATAGCAAAGAGCTTCATCTGTTCAAGATGTAACACATGATGTTCAAGCTATCCTCCAAGATCTTTCCCACTTCAAAAATGCTTCAGACTTGGAGTTGGGCTGTGTCCAAATTATACTCAAGTAAGTAGGGTCGGGTTGTATTGTGTTCTTGGGTCTATGTGTCAATGTCTAAGCAGACTTTATCAGCTCTGATCACTTGGTGCATCATAATCATCACTGGAGAAAAAGGCTAAGCTACTACAGCCATGCTAGCAGCTCTGTGAGGCTGCACTTAGAAACAGCTGTACTTGGAGCTAAATGCTAACGTCAGCATGCTAACATTTTCACAATGACAATGCTGCTACAACAGCATGCTGATGTTTAGCAGGTATAATGTTTACCATGTTTACCATCTTAGCTTAGTGTGTTTGCATGCTAACATTTGCTAATTAGCACTAAACACAAAGTACAGCTGAGGCTGATGGGAATGTCATTCATTTTGCAGGTATTTGGGTATAAACCAAAGTATTGGACAAACTGAAATTTTAACCTGATGATGGCATTAGATGAAAGTCACTCGATCACTTACGTTATTAGGATTCCTCCAATTGGCACAATGGATATCTGTACCAAATTTCATAGCAATCCATCAAATCGTTGTCGAGACATTTTACAAAAAACAAAAATATCAACCTGCTGATGCAGTTAGAGGAAAAGTCTGGATCAATCAGTGGGCTTAATTCCCATGAATATCTGTATGTACTGTATATAGCGAATTCATTCAATTGTTTTTGACATATTTCATTCCAGACCACAGATTAACATTACCATCCTTCCAGCCATGACGCTAGTGTCTGAAAGTGAGAACTGTAAAGTGGAGGGGAAAATGACACATCGTGCTACTCTTCTTAACTGTGGCTGCTAATAAATTGGTGGCACATTATATTGCTGCCAGTGTTGATGTTCTCTCTCCCTTGGAGGCTGTTCACCTCTAATTGTGGATCAGGTTTTATTATCTTCAGGCTTTTTAGGACCAGGTCCAACTGTCTTTGAGTCCATTTAGAAAAAAGTCTTTTTATTTTTGATGCACATCAGATTTGGGTAGTTGCAGTAGTAGTAGTAAACACTGACGACTCTGTACCTTGGATCACATAACTAAGCAGACAAGAAATTGAACCTGGATCTTTGCAGGGGTGGGCAAGTGTTTAGCCCCTGCATCACCCGTTCAGCTCTTGATTCTTTTGTTTGTAATCATGGGCTTATCCAGATCATTAACACAAAATTACTGCTATGAACAAAAAATCCAGCAGTTGTGTTCGAGGGTCTACGGACAGAGGGTGTTGAATGCTGTACAGATTGTAAAGGCCCTTGAGGCAAATTGTGATTTGTGATATTGGGCTATATAAATAAAATTTACTGTTTATTTTATAAATAAAATTTATGTTATCCGATTGCAAAATCTCAGAACACTTTGGAGCTGCTTAATGCTGAATGGTTGGTATTGGTTTAACCATAAAGTTGCAGAGAGATTGCAGAATGTAGTAGAAGTAAAAGCAAAAACTGCGGTGGACAAGAATTGGTCATATTTAAAGAATTGCTCAGAACAAGTCAGATAAGTCATTAAATCCAACTTGCTTTGAAAAATCAAAGTGGTACAGAGAAAATCACTTATTTCTCGCCCCGGCAGGGAAACAAAGACAAATCACTGTCTACATCCTGTCTCATCAATAGATAAATCTATACTTTAACACATCCAAAGTCAGGTAAAATAAAACTAACTGGCCACACAGACAAAGCAGCTTCCATTTTGTGAAAGGTGCAAACCTAGAGACAGCTCTGAGTCTCGATGACTTCATCGATGCTTCATCAAGATTGAAACTACCAAATAAAACAGACTAGTAAATCAAACGTAAGTCCCTCACGAACATCAACATTTCCTCAGAAGCCTGCTTCATTTATAGGCATGCATATTTAACAGTTGCTCTCACTTGGGGAAAACAGGCCACTTCATGGAACTCATTCCAGGAATTCATCAGCATTCTGTCAGGCAACATGGCAGCCAAATATTTCTATGTCACAAATACACGGGCCCCCAAAAAAGCTGTAACGAAATAGGACGTACCGATGATCAACTGTGCTTGAGACATGATGAACCGAAACAGCACAATTCTTAGAATTACGCAATCGTTCAGATGTTGTGGGGCTACTCATTCCACATCCAAAAGTTATATATTCAAAGAAGAAACAAACAACCGTAATCCCCTCACCACCATACATGCAATCTCCTTTTTTTTTTAAGATGACTTCCTCTCTTTGCACTGTCAAATTTTATCATCAGTGTTCGCCTCTCTTTTGGTATTTGCTGCCTAGATCTTAAGATTAAAGCACAGAGAGTGAGATACAGTAACATAAGAACATACTGTGTTGTCCCTGACTGCATTACAATGCTCATATATTGGAATTTTTAGGATTTAATTCTATCTTAATATCAAATCAAATACAAATCCTAATTAGAAAAGTAATAGCAATACAATGACAATAATGCATTTATTGACAGACAGTATATTTGTGGCAACTGCTAAACTTCAGAACTAAAGGAAGGCAACAAAACAATAACAAAAAAAGAAAGAAAAGAAATATTTGGTAGACTGCCATGAAAAGCCCAAGTTCAAAGAAATACGGACTTGCGGCGCATTGCATCATGTGGGGGGCACACCACCGAGTCATCTGCCAACGAGCTCATTCCAGACAAACCTGCAGCTGAGTGTATGTGCAGCAAAACAGAAAGATTCATTGATCTTTTTTTTCCATCACCATCACCTCATTTAAACAAAATAAAGATAATCTTCTCCATGATATTCATGGGACATAAATAAGAAGTAGACAGATCAAATTTATTTCAGGGTCAGTTCCATCAGCTTCCAGTGTCAGCGCAATCAATGGCAGTGAAAACACTGTTCCTGTAAAAGTAAAAAGAAAAGAAGTAAAAACAAACATTGTGACATTGAGAGGGGCTACGTGGCTGCATCATAAAGGTCTAATTTAGCCTGTTTTTCTAAGTGAGAGCTGCATGAACACGCCCACCGATTGCCACATGAACTCCGCAAAGAACTAAAACACTGGGTGTTTTCCCTCAGCACAGCCATAATGATATATTACTATTTATGCTCCGGCAGCTGGTGGGTGGCTATGCCGAAAAGTCACTCAGTCTGCCTCCTTTATTTGCCCCCTGAATCTTGTTAGGCACTGCGAAGTTCAGTTTTATATGAATGCCTCTGTTAGTTAAGATGTCAATTCCTTTTACATGTTGAGTGATGACTCATCATGTAAATGACTTGTCCATGTAGACTTGTTTGTTTAGGGCAGTTCTAACTACATGTTTAAAGTTCAAGGCAGCAGTCAGACTATTGGCTACTCACTGCAATTTAATGGGAAGCACAGAGTTTAATGTAGTGCTGTAGTGATTATTTTGATAATTGATAAATCATTTTTGTCATTTTTCAAGTGAAAACGGCAGTATTTGCTGCTCTTCTTTGTCAAATAGTAAATTGAATATCTGTAAGTATTGGACAGACCAAACAAACAATTTGAAGACATCACCTTGGAATCTGAAATGCTGTGATGGTTGTATGTTTTTTTTCACATTTCATAGACCAAATGATTTATGGATTAATCGAGAAAATAATTGGCAGATATAATTGTTTGTTGCAGCCCTAGTTTAAAGCAACACCATGTAACTTTTGAAAAAAAGAAACAACACAATTTTCCTCTCACAAAAGAAATGTTGAGCAAATCAAACCCACCCTTCTCAATTTAATACACTACAGCTTTACTTGGTTTGGTATGGCCAGTAGCTCATGGTGGCTAATGTTAGCTTCCACTAGCAAACTTTAGAGAGATATATGTGTGTAACTGACATTACAGAGTACTTTTTTACATACACAGTGTTAAAGTCAAGGTAGTGGAAATAAAAAAGTCAAACATATGGCTCAGACTTGCACATTTTCACGTGTTAAAAAAGGTGTGTAGCTGCTTCCATCACTGTATACAAAACAAGCTATTTTGGACTGTGAATCTTCATATAAATCTAACTTAAAAAGGAGGTATATAATAACATTTGCTGAAAAATTACGTGGGAGTTTTAGCTGATGTTCTAAACATCTTCTGTTCTTGTTTGTTTTAAATATTTTACCAAATAAGATCTACAGTACAAGCTACGACAGGCAATAACTGAGGCTCCACAGTGTACCTTGTGACTACAATGTCAATGTTGCCCCCATTTCTTTATTTAAACTATTAAACATTTAAGAGCTTTGGTCTTTTCTGTATTTAGAAGAGAAATATTTGCAGATTTCCTGTATTTGTTTATTAAAGATCAATGGCTAAACATTGTGGGTCACCGTTTTCTCCTCCTCAGTCTCTCGTTTGTTCTTGGCTGCCAAGGGCAAAGCGCAGTATAATGCATGCAGCACAAAACAGTAGGCACAGTGGGCACATGATGAGAAGTTAGATATGCCTTCTTTAGGCATTAAATACCGCACGCAATCAAAGGTGAAATTAGCACTTTCTGGTTTATTAATTCCCAGGGAGGGAGTCATTTGATTATTCTGCTCTTCCACTTGTGCTTCTTACCGCTGTCACACCTCAAACTACAAATTAATTGGGTTAAAAATGCAAAAAAAAAAGCCTGAACCTCATTTTCTCCCAGATTTTGCACAAGCAAAAAGCTCACAGTCTTGGTAAGTCACAATCATCATTGGATTTTCAACTGCTTTAGTTTCCCCTACGGACTTCTACTAGATCCAGGCCTATTAATGCATGTATTTACATGTATATGATTTGTATTCTCCTCAAGCCAGACAGCATAAATGTGGCACTTCTCTACAGATAATTAATTGTGAAATATAGTCTGAATGTAGGGTATCTAGGAAGAATCTCCAGGGGTTAGGGTATATTTTAACTGGTTCATAACAATAAATATCACAGAATATAAGGCTTGTGCGGGAATATAAATTTGTCTATGGGTTCACAAAGTCACTCTCCTATTCTACAGAGCAGCTTCAGATTTAATATTAAAGATTTAATAATGTGATTAAATTCTGTGGTTTCAGACCTATGGAGAGAGCTGTTTATGTCAATGGTTCTCTATCTGATGAGCTGCATATTTTCTAATATTAAGAACTATTCCCCAGTAGAGAAATGATTAGGGAGCATAATTTTTCACAGGAGGAGTTATAGTGACAAATTGCATTAATAAACACTTAAAAATGACCCAACATCTGCTTACAACTACATTATAGTGTAAATTATGTATTAGTTGTTTATATACTGCAGGGGTTTAAAGGAGGGTTAAAATACCACAAAAATAAACATTTAAATGGGGATCATTTTGAATTTCAATGGAATTAAAACTATTCCGATCAGTGTGGTCTCTGGTGCTGCAACTAACGATTATTTTCATTATCGATTAATCTGCCGATTATTTTCTCGATTTGTTTTGTCTATAAAACGTCAACAAATAGTAAAAAAATACCTGTTATAATTTCCCAAAGCCCAAGGAGGTGTTTTCAAATTGTTTGTTTTATTCAACCAACAGTCCAACACACAAATATATTCAGTTTACAATCATATGACAAAGAAAAGCATCAAACCCTCACATTTGAGAAACTGGAACCAGAGCATGTTTGGCCGTTTTGCTTTAAAAAAAGATGAATGAAACGATTATTTGATTATCAAAATAGTCGCACATCAATTGTCTGTCGATCAACTAATCGATTAATCGATTAATCTAGTAGTCTCCAAATGAAATACTTTGGCCAGTGACTTCCTCTCACCAACCACACACTGAGAACTGGACCAGCCTTTGTCAAACATTATCAAGGCACTGTACATAGCTTGTCTAAGTTCAATATTGATTTTCGGCTACTGCAGTTCGCAGAGAAAACTTTATCCATCCATGCATCTGAACACTGGGCTGCATGCATTGTTCAGTCCTGTTCCACTTGACAGGCCCGAGCCATTATAGAAGACCGAAAAAAAACAATGCTTAGGCTGCTGGAGTAGGAAAAAGTTTTTGACTCTTTTTCATCTGCAAATTAGCCATTGACAAGATCCAAATGGGTAACCTTAATTAACTGAAGCTGCTGCACTCCAGAGTCTGAACCACCTGGCTGTCAAACAGGGAACACAGCTGGCCATCGATGTGCGGTCAGCGAGAAATGGACTTGTGTGTGTGTGTGTGTGTGTGTATGTGTGTGTGTGTGTGTGTAGGCGTGTGTATGTGGGAAGTTTGACTGAACTAAAACTGCTTCTTATTACAATATTCATATTATTCACAATAATGGACATAATTACATTGACTTGCACAGTATTTAAGGAAACTACAATCAAGCAGAAAAGGAATGAAAAAACTGGTATTAAGTTAATTACAAGTACCTCAAAATAGTACTTGAGTATTTCCATTTTCTGCTACTGCTACGACAGAACAATATTTCCTCAAGTGGGGCCAGAAGTGAAAGGATGAAGTGGAAGCACATTGATATCGATTTCCATGTGGGAGTCATGTTTTTGTAATTTCTCTCAGAATTGTATTGTCTCTATTTTCTAAGAAAGCCACTTTGTATTTTGGTTGCCCCCTCTTGTTTCTGTGTTTGGGTCGTGTCTGTATCAGCACTGATGTTATGTTTCAAAATAAGTCATACAAATGTACAATATTTTCCTCTGAAATGTAGTGAAGTAGAAGGATAACGCTGCATAAAATGGAAATGTTCAAGTAAAGAACAAAACTGTACTTATGTGGAGTATTTAGTAAATGTACTACTTTCCACTACTGGACCATAACTAATGATTACATTCTTGTTTTTCTTTCATTTATCTAATAATAATGTTCAGTTCCTAGTTTCAGTTCAGTTCCTCAAACCCTTTCCAAACTTTGTAGCAGCCCAGTAAAATGTCCTACTTATTAACATGGTGCCTTTGAAAAAAAAAAGAAAAGAGGACAGTCACTGTAATTTTAAAACCTCTCCCCCCAAATGGTTTCATCACAAACTGCAAATGCAGCTTAAAGGACTGCTAAGATATCATTTAAGTTTTTAAAGGTCATATAGTTTGATCATTCATGCCGCACAACCTGGTGACAGATGTGATCAGGTCGTGTGCTTACGTCTGACCCAGAAAATTGGACTGAGAATATTCATGTCTGCGTCCTTGGAGAATTCCAGAGACTCTCTCTTTCATGACCGTCATACGACCCTTCCTGTAGCACACATGGGCAAACTGCCATACCATACTGTAAAAATGCTACCAGATGGCCTCCATATCCTCTTACTGGCTGACTCTGTGGTTATGGGTTAACCGGGTGACGCCCACCCCAGAGTATTTTCACTGTGATTGTAGCTGGTGCTGTTTGGGCACACAAAATAAAGCAGCCAGTTTCAAAATCAACTACACAATGATAAAAACAGAAAATAGCCAAAGGGGGGAAGAAGATTTTTCATTTGTTGCCCTGTATTTTCCTCAGAAAATATACAGTAGCCATTCTGCAAGTTAGCACTGGTTTGTAATTAAACTAGAAAGAGTAGAGAAATGTATTTGTGCCACAGAGAAAAACCAGCAGCTCTAAAACCGCTTGTTGGCTCCATTGCTGCTAGCCCCAGTTTGTGACTCTTATGTGTTACCATCATATTTAACTGTGGTTAATGTTATACAAATTGATCTAGGAAATGTGTCATTTCTGGCTACTATCTTCATTTAGATTAGAAGAAAGAGGCACATCTTGGGAAAATAGTTAAAGAGAAGGACTATTATTTTATTGAGACAGTCAGAGGAGTCTTGAGGAATCTGGAAATATCTTTAGAACAGCGGTAAGTGTTAAACGACCCTCTGGGTTTTTCATAGATTGTTGGGTATTTCAGAAAATCGAGTGTTAAAGCCCCTGAAGACTTGGTTTTAAATCTCTATAACATCAAGTGTAAATAAGCAACAAATTAAAGTTGAAGTTTTGAAAAAAGTTTGTTTAATATTTTATTCTATTACTGCTGTTTTTAATTTATATTCTATGTATTCTTTGCTTGCTATGTGAAGCACTTTGCAACTTTGCTATATAAATAAAGATATTAAATATATTTATATATATATTATTTATTTATTTAACGTTTCAAGCTTAAAAAAAGTTCTGCTTCATCAGGACTGTGTGGGTGTGGTTTTTATCACATTTGATTGACAGTGACCCGACAATGCAAGCAAACAACCCCACAACTGTTCAAATGTTGCTAAATCCTGATTGGCGCATGGAAATACGTGACATCACCTTTTTCCAATTCAGCCCACTTCAAACCCGCTAGAAAAGCATGAAATCTCTCATGTGAAATAACCAAAACCAACAGAAAACAGTGTGTTCGCATAGAAGCCCATCGTTTAAAGAAAAAAGTTGAGAGAGAAAACTGATTTTCAGGAAGCTCTGTGGCTTGAACGTAATGGTAATACTTATAATAACAAAGTCATCCCATGTGTTGTATTTGACATGCCCTACACATTTTATTTTAATCCTCAGTTATTGAGATGCGTAGCTGTCTACTTCTGCATTTCACAAAACGTAAGGTGATTTGCCACCTTTTCAATAACTCACTTAGCGCTGCATTTCAAAACTAGAGCGAGGAGGAATGTCAGAAAAAACAAAACAAATCAGGCCTAATTGTATCTAAAATTAGATAAGTGCAAGACAGGAGGATTTGTAACAGTGAGGGAGGCAGTGGATGAAAGAGCGAATCAAGTCAAAATCATTGAGAGGTGAGTTACAAAGCCCTGCCAAGCTTCACTGTTGGGAAAAAAAATACTCCTCACCTCAAGGTTACAAGCAGCCAGGCTATGTGCAGCAAATGAAATACTCAAGGAAGACACAAGTCTCATTAAGGCCCATAAAGGACATCCCTAATAAAATCCTCAGCCTGACATGCAAGAGCTCTCCAGTGATGGCTGATTAATTGCTGGTGCAAATGAAAGCCTGAGAGATAGCCGGGGCTCTGTGGCTGTAATTTATCCTCTCCTGTCCTGTCTTGTCCTCACAGCCTGGGGAGATCGCCCAGGAAGACAGGAGACGGAGAGTGGGTGGCTGGTTTGGAAGCATTGAGGGGGGGGGATTATCATCTTCCTATTATGTCGAGGAAAACATGTTGAGGTGGCTGGTGAGCTCATTTGTTTAGATTGTTTCAGTTATAACAAGCTGTATGTGTTGACACCTGGGTGTTTGAATGGGGGAGAAAAATTCCCTGAGCAGGTCAGACTGATAATGATGACTGCAACATGGTCTGGGAAGAATACAGTGGCAGGAAAGATGAACCAAAATATATTCTCGGCGGTCATACATCAAGTAAAGACTGTGCTATTTTATGACAGCTCACTCTGTAATCCATCAATAATATAACCTTACTGATTCTCAGTCAGGATATATATTTCATCATTTCGTCATCTCCTTTTGTCAAATCTCTGTTTATGATTAATAGAGAGGCTTCCAATGCCAGGAGGGCATGCTTGTCAAACATATGGCTAATGAGTGAGTAATTACCTCCATAAAATGCTTTGATGCTTTGCCTTTAATCATATCTGAATCAGACTAAAATGGATTAATCATTGGTAAGGAAAGCTCTGAGGAGAGCCGTAGAAATACGGGGGCAGCCGTAGCCAAGGTTATAAGGCAGACATGGGGGTCCAAGGACAATCTGGGCCAGGATAATGCCCAGCTGAGGCCAGACACACACCTGCCCTCTAACTGTAATAAGTGGCTGTGGCACATAAAGAGGAGTGAGGAAAGAAACAAAGGGATGGGGTAAGGGGAGGGGGGGACTTCACTGCGTGTACACAGCAACCACTTTTACAAGAACCAACAATCCCGCTGTCCTGCTAGTAGTTTATCATGTTCATGTCATAACTTGCTTAGTATAACCTAGTAAAATTCACACTCCAAGTAGGAGAAACAGGGTGTTGTTTTTAACTAAATCTGGCATTTCTTGTCCTTTACTGTTTCTACTGAGATGATCATTTCTGTTCCCAGTGTTAAAAGCTGGCAACTATATCTTTTCTATCTTTTCTAGCTGCTTTTTGTTTTTTACTGGCAGGGTGTGATTTCTTTAGTCAGAACACCTCAAGAAGAAATAAATTCTGTTAATTGGTTTATTCTTACTGTTATACTCACTGTCGAGGTGACAAAGGTTCACGTAAACAGCATAATCTGAATATCACCTTAAAGTGTAAGGCTGACAATATTCTATATTTTTCTTATTGGCAACAAATCCCATGAAAAAGACCAAAAAATACCTACGTATTATTTAGTTGTTCAATACTTTTCGACTTCCCTACCCTGACTGTAGCGCTCAGCCCCAAATCCATCCTTTAGTCACAAATATATAGTTTCATTTGTTTTTGTAAAAAAAAGGCTAAGTAATTTCCTAAAACTGCTGGGCATTGTAGAGTTTAGCAAACGTCACTCAAATAAGAGTAAATAGTGCACTTGTTGGGGACTATTTTCAACTGTGGATTAATATACTTTGGCTACTCAAGTGAGTATTTACAGACAGTGTGTTTGGGATTGACTCAAAATAAACTACAGTGCCCATGCTCATGATAATGAAGGAACATGTCACCCAGTGCAACAGCGTAGCTCACTGATGTGTTTTGCACAACAATGGAGCTCTATGGCACAGAGAAATAAGATACAGTATCAGGCTTTGGATGCACAGGCAATACTTGTTAATAGGATCAATTCATTGTTGGATTTCGTCTTCGCGTAGGATTTGTTGACAGTAAGAAAAATATAAAATATCTTTTCTTTTTTTTAAAGTCCCAATTTTTAAAATCCATTTCAGGTATGTTTTTCAAATATTTTTGGTCATCAGATCGATTGGTTATAGTATCTTAGATGCTGAGATATGTCAACACATGCTTTACATGGCTTCAATCTGTCAGGTTCCAAATGACTTTCCAGTTTAACAATATCACCTAAACCGCTTATATTTGCAAGAGAAAACAAATGTGAATGCACCCAAAACATCCACATTGAAACTACTGTTACAATATTAAAAAGGACATTTTCCAATATTGACATACAGTATAGCACAATATGACAAATTTTCACACAAAAAAAAACATGGGGTAAAACAAAACTTCAATAAAATCAATAAAAGATGATATTCAATTATTGGCCAGGCCTAGTACACTTTCATATTTTATTTGACTTTACTTGTCCAATCACGGTGTCCTGGTGGCCAAGAGATCTAAGATGCTCATCATGCGAGTCCAGTCGGGGGCTTTTGTTGCACGTCCTCCTCTCTCTCCACTCATTTCCTGTCATCTCTCTACTGTCGACTATCAAAAAAGACAAAAATGCCCCCATCAAAAGAATGGTCTGATTGCTGATGTAATTCTTTGAATTCTGTTGTAAAGCCTGTCTACCAGTGTCCATATGTCAACAGTTAAGCTTGTGAGTACAATGTTCAATAGGAAGGGTCACCATAACTACACAAACAAGGTTGGATTTTTCCTTTAACTTAAGTGTGAGCAGTAGCCAGTTTACCAAGCCTGTATAAATGTAGACAGCTGAGCTTTAGCTGGGCGACATTTGGACGGACAACAGAATCAAAGCCCTGTCAGAATCGTCAGTCTAACAAGCTGCTTCAAGCTGATTGAAGCCATAAAAATTTCAACTGGCCACATCACTGAAACAACAAGTAGGACCAAAAAAAGGGCCTGAAGAAACATCCCCTAAACCTAACTGGCAGTTTAAGTGATGCTTAACACAACAGCATGGAAGCGATAGCTTAATAACGGGAAACAGAAGCATCAGACAACTGCGGCTGTTAAAACGAGCAACGGCTCGCTGCCAGACTCATTGTCACTGTCTGCTGGTGGTGCATAAGCTGCAGCTCTAACAGGTGATATATCATGTGAACGATCATACAGCTGGCTAGAGTGATGATGATTTAAAAGGCTCGGTGAGAAGAGACAGCTTGTCTGAAAGCCTTGTTTCACTCTGTCCGCGGTCTGATGTGATGCATCCCAGAGTCACCTTCAAATGCAGCATCATCTTGACTGAAGGCTTGATGGGTCTCATAAATACCAATCGTAATTATGATCCAGCAGCAAACAAACCTCCATTTTTCAGGCCATTCTGACAAGAGTAAGGGTAACCAAGCTGGCCTCACTGGCATTTTGCATATTTTGTCTGACTGATGTGTCATTGTGACGGTTTCATACTCCATAATTATGCCATTGTGGATGCCTGATGGCCAAGCTGGTCCGGGTTGGCAATACACGGCCGTGGAGTGAAGAGTGAGATGTTTTGCCACAAATTGCATCTGTGTTGATGACATAAGAGGTGATGAATATTCGGAGGTGACCTACTCAACACAAAGAGCGATGGCTGGAGACAAAAACAAACATGCAGTTGGTTTGTCTGCTTGTGTGTCGAGGGAATTATTAAACATAATTATGCATAATCACTGGACAAAACATGTCACCCATCAGTCTAATAGTTTGTTTACTATGAATATATCATTTCAAACTTTAGACGTTACATAAGCACAAGGTGACAGCATTTTCCTAATAATGTCACTTACACTTACAATATATTTTGACAGACAGGTGCTTCCCCGAGGGCCCGCCAGCTGTCATTCAACAGTTCGTCAGCCATGGGCTCAATGTGTCATCCGAGAAACCATAAAAGTTCCCTCTGCTCTCTTTTCATCTACCTGTGCTGCTAATCAACAAGTTATCAAGTCAAGAGACAAGAGACAACAAATGTCTCTTTATTCTGCAGGAGTGATGTTTCCTGTATGTTTAAATAACTAAAATACATGTGTCAAAATAAATCTGTTCACACTTTTTGTTTGTTAACTTTCTTCCTGTTCCTGACAAAGAAGCATTTAACAAATCCTACCATCATCTATCTCCAGACTGCACTTTCTGCAGAGTTATAACATAAAAGGGTTCCACATGTGGAACCACAGATATCTGCTCTGATCCATATTCTTCACATATGTTTGTACCTTATTTACCTAATACTGTCATTCGGTTTCTACTTATTGTAATTTTACCATTATTATCTCTGCATATACAACATCTATTTCATATCTGTCCGTCCTGGAAGAGGGATCCGTCCTCTGTTGCTCCTCCTGAGGTTTCCCTTTTATCCTGTTAAAGGAACATTTCAGGAAATGTGCTCATTCGCTTTTTTTTCTAAATGAGACAGAAATGAGAGTGGTCTCAATCGTGTAATCAAACTCTCAGCAAGAAAGCAAAGTGTATTTCTCAAAATGTTAAATTTTACCTTTAAAGGGTAGTATTTTTCTTATCCTAACCCAGAGTCTAAGGATAAAGGCTGTTATCCTTTAAATAAAACTGACTTGACTCGACAGAATGCTCGATGTCAAAGACTAAACTAAATAAAATGTTTCGTCTGCTTGATTAAGCCCAATTGGATTTGGTGTGAGGATGCCTGTTCAATCCTATGTGTCAACTGATAATGAAAACACAAGGTTGTAATACGGTAAAAAACTAAATATAATAATCCAGTGGCATACTGGTAAAGATTGGTAATTGCTTCTGCATCAAAGCCACTGAAGTTGTATGTAATCAACAAAAGTGTGACTGAGATTAAGGGTACAGTCTTGACCTTAACTGAAGCACAGCAAAATGCTGCTTGATTAATTTTTTACACATTGGGTCCCTTACCGCACATTACAACCTTGAGATTGGACAAACGGAAGAAAAAAACGCTTCCCAGCTGCCCCATACACACAAGTGTGGAGCTGAGATCTGTGTAAATGAAAGCAACACGTAATACATGGGACTGAACTGCAACCTTGACTGAAGTCACTGAAAAGACAGCTATTGAAAAACATCGTCTTTGTTCTCTTCAATATTCATCTCACACTTTTTCACTGCGACACATGAAGAGTGGACACAAGTACAATTTTTACACTTTATAGTACCACCTCTTTAAATTGATTACAAAACCTAAATATTGGATATGAAAGTAATATACAACTAAAGTTAAAGGACGAGTAGGAATAGTAGCCAGCTTTACCTTTATGTCTACATTTATGTCTTTGTAAATCAGGAGGGAAAAAAATTAACTTTCCTATCTGCTGCATGCACAATACCATTACATTTCTGTGTATAAGGTATTTCATATTTAGCAATATTAGATTTGAAAGTTGCTCCCTTTGCTGCAAGCGATCTTTAATAACACAACCAAAATACCAATCGAAGATGTTAGTTAAGGCAAAAAGGAACAGACTCAGTAGAAAATAAATATAAAATCACTTTGCAACAAAAAGAAAAGTTTGCAATTTGGAGTAAGCAGAAATTTAGGTGTTTATGAATCTTAAAGGTGAGAATGAGAATTAGATCATTCAAATTATCACCTCTGTGTTGCAAGCAGTTTCTGCCTTTCACTTAAAAAGTGAAAGGATTCAATTATTAATGTGGAGATGACTCCAGTGTGTAGGACTTAGTGGCATCTAGTCGTGAAATTGCAGTTTGCAACCATTTGAATACTGCTCGCCTCACCCTCCCCTTACAAGCGTGTAGGAGAAACTATGGTGGCCGTGAAACCCGCGAAAAACGCAAAAGGTCCTATCTAGAGCCGATGATTGGTTTGTCCATTCTGGGCTACTGTAGAAACATGGCGGTGCAACATGGCTGACTCTGTGGAAGGGGACATGCTCCCTATGTAGATGTAAAGAGCTTATTCTAAGGTAATGAAAACACAACAATTCTTATTTTCAGGTGATTATACATCCTAAATGTTACACACTGGACCTAGAGTTTTTATTACTGACTGTAACAGACTTGTATGCAGCAGAAACGTCCTGTTTATAGCAATAAAAATAAAAAATGGTCTCAGGCCAGCTGTGCAAAGTAATGAGGGTGTTCAAACTAAATCACAAGGACTTTCCTCTGATTTCTTTACCTTTACTTCTTTATCGAACGTATGCCAATCATTACAAAAAATACATTCTTTTGACCTAAACCCTCTTTTATTTTGCAACTGCAACTGGCATACAATACATTATTTGCTGTATTTTGTTGCTAGAAACACACAGTAGCATTAGAAAAGAAGAAAGACAAGGTCAGACTGAGAGAAAAGATTTCAGTTCATCTGCTAGGTGATTTCATGCCATATATATATATATATATATTTTAAGATTTTTTTTGTTCCCTGGGTGAAAACTTTCAACAGCTTCTACCCTAATATCTGCCGCTTCACCCCAAGCAAGGCTGCTTTCTGATGATTCAAATAATTCCAGTCCCTCTCTTCAAATGGAACATTTTGATGGATTATGCAGTGTCAACCTTCACCGCTCTGAACACATTTGAATAAATGTAGATTTGAGATTTACTGAAAGATGAGGCCAACATGTCAAAGTGATACACAACTGCATGCAAATGTTCTGTACTTTGAAGCTGTAGCACTTCAAAAATGTGCCGTGGAATTTTACAAACTCGAATGCACTAAATCTAAATTGTTTTTCATGTTAATTTCATTCATTCAGGTTGCTGTCACATCACATATTGCATATTGTCATACTGCGCTGACAGGCAGTAATGAAGTTAATAGTGATTCGTCTGTGCTCTGAGATCTATTTATTGTATAAACTGTCTTCATTACAGACAAAGTTTTCATTTGCCATCATATCATTAGAAATTCAATGAAAAGAATTTTAAATGTGAAGAGGTTCAGTTAAATTGGGCTGAACGTACAATATAAGAAAGGCAGCGGGAATAAAACAGCAATTTGTGCACACAGTGAGAAACAATCAGCACAGACCTTAGAAGATATGACATTTGGGTACAAGTGACAAAAAGAAATCATGTACAACAACCCTATTACACATGTATGCCATTTGACAACCCTTAAGTCTACTGATATTTGAACCAGAATAATCCACGTTGTGGAGGTCCAGCCTATTTATTCATGCACACATCGCGATTCTCTCAGGCTTGGGAAATCAGCTTTTGCTTCAATAACGCCTTTGTCACACTCATACTTCCCTGCCCTCACTAACTACACTATCTCCCTGCCTGTTCAAGCAAAACTTTATGCTAAGTAAATCATTTACATCTCCCAAGCAGCCTATCTAGATTTTCCAATAAAACCTTAAATTGATGGATGTCATCTTAGTGCTCACAGGCAATAACTCCTGCTGCTTCGAAATAACAATATGTTTTGGTTTTATGAGGTCTAGACATGCTATTCTTTTTAATGACATCCCTAGGCCAGTGCTGTTTACATTTATTGATATCTGTTTTTAGACTAGAGCGGCTCTGTCTTCCTCAGAGGTTTTCCATACAGAGCTAAGTTTGACGTACGCTAACAAAACAAAACTTTTCATTTGGTAAGTTTAGACCACAGAGTGAGGGTGTAAAAGTACGCTATGCTCACATATTTCTCTGAGATACCTTTTTCTGAGATTAAAGATAACATTTCTATTATATTTGAAAAATTAATAAAAGACAAATGTGAACTACTTTAGGGTTTTATTGAAGGTGCCAAATAATATCCACTTCTGTCTGTCTGGCTTACAAATCAAGATAACAAAATTTGATTCTAACTCTAAATCTAAAGCTAGATACAATTGTGTTTCTTCTGTGGTGTTTCCGCACCAAAAAGCAAAAGCTTTAAGCCCCTGAAAACACATTTTCTCAGTAAGCTTCCTACTATGAGAGATGAGGTCCTTCATGAACACAAAATATTCTACCAAAGTTAGAACAGTTATTTCACAGGAGAGATTTCTGTATTTGTGTTTGTGTCTGTGCTCTTCTCCCTGGTTTGAAGTAAGTGGGGTTCAGTTGAAAAAAGGTGATGTCACATACTTCCATGCACCAATCAGGATTTAGCAACATGTGAAACAAAATCTGATGACTGCAGGCCCAGGTGCCCAGGGTGCACATGGCAACAGGGTGGAATTAGATGGAAGCTATTATCATACATTATCAGTAAGCGTGTTGGAGTGTTTGCCAACCACATCAGCTCATCTCTTTTAAAAGTAGAGCCCTACCCACCATGACGTGCAGTTTGGTAATGTGTGGGGAGTTCAGAGACATTTCTCCCAAGAGGAAACTCGCCCAGGAAGTGAAGGAGTTGCAAGTGCAAGCGAGCAAAATTAAACTGACAAAGGCAGTTTATAGCCTTTTTAATTTGAAAGGCCATTTTGACAGGCCAGAGGTCATCATGTTTTCTCTGAGTCATGAAGCACACATTAACAAGATTTGTATATAACATTGTGCACATTAAATAATAATAAACACAAAAATGTTTTGTCTTTCCATTTTTTTACTTAAATTATTATTATTATTATTAAATTGGATTTGGTTGAATCTATATGCAGCTAAGTCACTATTGCCAAACTGGGAATGAAACAGTGTTTATGGCTGCATAAACTGACAAATCCAGTAACTACCCTGTTTACACCTCACAGATAATGATCCTGTTTATGAAGCTCTGCGCCTCAAGAAAATAAGATTGCAAAGTGATGCTTAGTGTGAAAATAGAGCCCTCGTACTTCACACAAGGAAATGATAGAGACATACATGCAACTACTGTACTTCAATCTCCTGAGACCCAGAAGAAAAAAGGTTTTGATATTGAGATTTTTTTTTTTAGATAATTTAAGTATTGTGGTTGAAAGAAACATGTTACAGCAAAAAAAAAACAGAATGTAATGATATAATGTAATGATATTGTATTAATTTTCGTGTGAATTTCTGTTCATTTCTTTTCATTAAGAAGGTTTTCAGCTCCTCTGAGTAGTTTTAAGGCTGCCTCCTGGTATTTGTTTTTTTTTTTAAAAACCTGGTCTTCTACGTGCTGTTTGAAGTAATCAGAGGGCCTCCAGTCTTGGTGGTTGAAACTCAATTGATAAAGAAAGGAGAGGTATTTGTTTAATGCACATTTAGCAAATGTATTATTAATTATATAAATCAACAGGGTCAATAGTTCTGAGCTTTCACTTTCCGGCCCTCCTCCACCTCTCCTGACAGCTCTAAGTCTGACTCCCCTTCCGCAATTCTGAGTAAAATCTTTTCTGCCTCACTCAGCCCTCTGCTTCCTGAAGTATGAAAACTGTTTAAAAACGAGATTAGTATGTCCTGCTGTTCACTACAAAGGACAGTGAATTAAAGTTGTGTTTTGAAAGGGTTAAAATGACTGTACTTTTCTGAAATCTTACTAAATTGAAGTTAAGACTCATGTTTAAGAAACAATTTGATTATTAGCAACAGAACCATCATATCTGCAAACAATTTATCACTTACCTCCCCTGTTGCCATAAAATGTGGAAACTGTGATGCCTGCCATTTTGAAAAGAAAGTCTATGTGCTCCATGAGCGCCAGAAATAGGGACTCTAAGGGGCCATTGGACCCCTCACTTTACGCTCCTGTCCTAATTTCTTTTTAAGTCACGAATCACTGTATCCCTGCAAATGCCAGATCTATCTCACTGTCTGCTGTTGTTATTTTCTTGCTTACACTGATTCCAGTAACACGATGATATGGAAGCGAGCAAAGCACACCAAATTCTCTGTTGTTGGCTGCAAGAACCAACACAAAAGTCTTCATCTACTCCCACCAGGAAGTGATCCAGTGGATTAACTTTTGATGGAAATGTCCCCACAACAACTGGAAAACTGTGTGCGCTAACCATTTTACTTGGGACTGCTTTCTCAATGAATGCCAGTACAAACTAGGATTCACTTCAAAGCTGAAGCTCAAGGATGGATCGATACCGACTTCAAATTTGGAACCTGTAAGTTTTGCCATTTTTATGTTGCTTTACTGTTTATTTTGCAGGTTAGCCTGTTGAACTTGGCGTTCCACGTTCCGCGGCTAATGTGGCTAGAGTCTATTGTAGGACGCTGGAGCAATGTTGGAGTATTTAATATTGAGGGACAGCGAGAGAAACTGTGTGAACGTTGAGTCTCATTTGAAGCCAGCAACCAGAGTAGTTGGGTGGATGTGGGAAACTGTTTTTTCACGTTGCTTTTTGTGGAACTTCATACTGCAACACAAGCTCAGCTGGCTTTGTTGTTACACAACTTGGTAGGCAACTTCTTCATGTGAAGTCTATCTTCCACCACACACATACTTTTTGGCCCCCCCACTTCTGAAATGAATCCAGCAGCCTTGATGTGCTCTGTTACACCTCCACAACAGTGGCATCACTAGAAAGACCAGGATGTCCTCTTGACAGGACAGTAGGACTCAAATAGATTGCATCAGACTCATGTCCCCCACAGAGGACACAAATGAATTGCCGGGTCTTTGGATGGACTGACAGCTCTCACAAGAGAGGGAGCTCTTTTTATGGGAACATTGAAGCTTATAAAAAAAAATCCATATATTGTTCATACACAGCATGAGGGACAGAGCCAAATTCAGTCTCAACACACACAGGTTCAGCACTGAGCCGCTGTGTCCATGCATTTCACTAGTTACTGTAAACTCCCTCGTCCTAAAACTGCATCATTATTGTGCTGTAACATCAAGGCACATTAAAAGCAAGAAGTCAAAGAAGACAGGCATTAAACCTTTTTTGTAAACAGTAGCTCTGCGCTAATGAGTGCTGGCATGTGTTCTGCCTCGGAGGATAGCAGAAAACCAATTGAAACACAGTTTTAGAGAGTGCGCAGACTTTACAATGACCAATTAAATTTATGTGGTCATCATGGACTGTCAAAACTAAATGAGACCTAATTGCATTAAAAAGCATGGAGAACTAAATGTGAGGAATGAACTTTGGTTGTTCCTTCAGCTTGTGTGCACACTAAAGTATGGATTTCTGCATGTAAGCTACAACGCTGTCCACAAAGACAAAGGTCCCTCTTGCTCAAGAGCTGTCACTACACCTGCTAGAAGCATACCCGAGTGTGCGGCGTTGCCACTTTGTTATTCTGTCGTTGAGCTGTCCTGTTGCTTTTGAAATTCTTATGAGTTTGTCATGGAAATGCTGCTGTGGCTTCTAGTC
Source organism: Siniperca chuatsi (assembly GCF_020085105.1). Classification (NCBI taxonomy): domain Eukaryota; kingdom Metazoa; phylum Chordata; class Actinopteri; order Centrarchiformes; family Sinipercidae; genus Siniperca; species Siniperca chuatsi. Next base: position 21,349,212 of record NC_058048.1, read on the forward strand.
TGTGTACAAATATGTAAATTCACTACAGTAAAGTGCCATGTTGGCTAAAATGGCATGTACTGCAATTTCAAACTACCTAGGAGTTTAGAAAATAGTGACTTCTCTGGGATAAATGCTTGTCATACTTAGTAAATCGGATCAGATGTGGAGTTGGATGGCATTTATGTATTTGCCTGATTGTGTCTGTTTACATGTCAATATTTCAAAAATGTTATGAGTGGATTTTTAAAAAGTTAATAAAAAGGAAGATAATCTGTCACAATTGGCAAGAAGTGTATTGTCGATGGGTGTGGCCTCTCACAAAGAGCCATAAAAGTTCAGAGCAGATTTACAAAGCAGCATCAGAAATAGTACACTTTTGAGTATATTTATATATGCAAATACAACTGTTCTTCTATTTTTTCCATAATTGGTACACTGGTGGAACAAAGGACAGATGAAAGAATCAACTCTGAGTGAAAATCTGACAAGTGGAATCGGCTTATCTTGACAAATGAATAGCATTAATGAAGATCTGCCACTGAGATCCATCTATAGTGAGCACTTTTAGCAGTATAAGTTGTACAAGACTTTTAATAGGAAAGTTATAAAGTGCTTTAAAGAAAAAGAACCAGAACAAAACAAACATCAACACATAATGATAAAGAAAAAACTTCCACTGACTCCATTAAGGCCTATAGTTCATTAAAGGAGACTCGACAAACTTCAACGCTCCTATTAATCCCCAATGGGAAAAAAGAAAAGAGAAAGAGAGAAAAAAAATCAATTCCTGCATAACAGGAGCAAAAACAAAAGCTAAATATGAATTATTGGTTAAATTAATAAAAAAAAATGTGTTAAGAGAAAATACAAAGTTTGCAATTCAATTTATTTAAATGTTTTGGGGGCTTTGGTTGCAACTGTTTGTTCCCCTTTTTGTCTTTTAAAGCAAATCACTTACAAATATAAACAAAGCCCTATTATCAAAAACCAGACTACAGGACTGGAATCTGCTATCAGTCCCACACATCTAGTACAAAAAACTACCTGTGATATTAACTGATGCTATAAACTGTGATGTTTTTTCAGTAAATCAGGCCTATATTCTACAATACAATTGGACACACAAAAATGCAGATTCTCCATCTATAACTAAACTCTTCTAATCAGGGATATGAATATATATTGTACCTCAAATATTAACAGCAGTAGTTTAAGGAGTTAAACAAATGTTAAAATTGTACCAAAGGCACAAACATCTACAGGTACAGTAAGATGTTTTACATCAGGAGATACAGAATCATTGGCTGTGTCTCAAATCCATATTACATACTAATTTTATCAGTCAGTATTGATACTAATGTTGGCAGTGGCATTGGCATTTTAAAGTTGATTTCTTGTATACTAACTACTGAAACAGTATACTACTTTAGTATATCGTACTGTATACAGTTAGTATGTGGCGTGCAATTGGGATAGAGGCAATTCATGTATCTACAATATGCAGGCAATCACCACAGCCACCTAAAAAAGCCCAACCATGTGTCAGCTTTAATAGAAACATAATGATAAAAAATGTGTATTAGGTAACGTTTTATCATGAATGCAGCAAATCAAAATGTTCAGTTATGCTAAGCACAGACATGGATTTGATCTAGAAACAGAAAGGCTGCTGTGCTGTAAGCTCCACGTCTGGACTGCAGGGCAGTTGATTTGGGCAGCTCAGGGTTTACTTTCCTTGTTAGCTACAGACACACTGCGATTTGGGAGCCAGTGGATCAAGCCAATATTTCCTTTCAAATACATTTACCTGTCATCTTAGATGTAAACAATGTGACTTTGAGTTTCCCCCTTCCATTATCTCTATTGCCTCCTGTGTCTCTCCGCAGTGCAATGACTCAAGTATGAGAAGTAATCAATAGGCTTCTGGTTTGGGTGAATGAGTCTTAGTGCTTGGTTTGCACAGTCTTGATCAGCCTGACAATGACAGATTATAGTTCTGTATCTGAGAGTAATTAAGATGGGTCTATTGTCACACTGATAACTTAAGAGCATGATGCCCCCAAGGCAGGCAGCACCAACCTGTCAGACAACAGCTATCTTCTGTGTAAACAGCATCAAAATGTTCTTATGATTCACCTTGAGAGAAAGTTCTGCATCTGCTGTAGATTCTGTAACTATTATCTTTTACATTCTTAGCCTTACTAAAGACTACAGTACTTCTACCACAAGATTGGCGAGTATAACTTAAACTGAGTGCATGTGAATGCACACATTTTCCTGCCAAATGATCTCCCAAGAAATCCACTTAGTATATTACGTACTACCTAGAGTAAATGAAGATGAAAAATACCCATTTTAATAAAACCATACTGCATTCCAGAAACCCTAGTTTTTTTATTTTGTTACACCATCAATCCAACAATCCTGTAATAATATCAATGTACTTCTGCGGCGCTTAGATTTTTTTAACAGTTGTTGAGTGTCAGCGATGGGTTGACTTAAAGGAATAGTTCAACATTTTCGGGAAATACACTTGTTTTCTTTCTTTCCTAGAGTTAGATGAGAAGATTGATAACCACTCTCATGTCTGAGCACTAAATATGAAGCTATAACCAGCAGCTGGCTCAGTCCAAAAGTAACAAAATCTGCCTACCAGCATCTCTGAAGCTAACTAATTATCACGTTATGTTTCATTTGTTGAATACGTACAAAAAACGATTTTATGGAGGGTTATGCGCCAGACTATTTCTTGGTTGGGGCCACTAACTTGTTGGAGTCTCTGCTGGTTGCCTGGCAACTGGTCTCAGCCACCTTGATTTTTGTCTGGATTAAACAAACGAGACATAACGTGTTAATTAGTGAGCCTCAGAGATGAGGGTAGGAGGATATTTTTACCTTTGGACAGAGCCAAGCTAGCTGTTATCCCTTGTTTCCAGTCTTTATGTTAAGCTAAGCTAACTGGCTCCAGTTACATGCTGTATTTAGCGGACAGACACGAGAGTGGTATTCATCTTCTCATCTAACTCTCGGCAAGAAAGCACATAAGCGTATTTCTCAAAATGTTGAACTATTCCTCGATTAACCGATTAGTCAAACATCAAAAAAAAAAAAAATTACAGATAAAAATATTTGATAATCACTTTATCGTTTAAGTCATTTTTCAAGTAAAACATTCTCTGGATTAAGTTCCTCAATTGTGAGGTTTTATATCATTGTAAACTGAATATCTTTGGGTTTTGGACTGCTCTGACATTTCTGTGCCATTTTGTATTCTAAGTGATTCATTAGTTGTTGAAAAAGTAGCATTTTATCAAAAACTGAACATTTTAGGTAACACAGAATTTATCTCAGGACTATTGCCTGAATACATTTTATCAGAGTTTCTACTTTTCTGGTCCTTTAGTGTATTTAATGTGCTTTCTTTAAGACTTGTTTGTTCTTTCCAGCTGGCAACCCTGAGTGTATTGTTCAAATAAAATTAGAGAAACATTAGGGTGCAATGGAGGCTCTGCTGAAAAGAAACATCAAAACACAAGGATGGGGCTATTCTAATGTCCCCAAGTCTAGCTATATCCTGCTGTGTAAGGGAATAATATTTCATTCAGTCTGCATAAATGCATTTGCAAACAGCACTCCAACAAGAAGGGAGGGGCTGATTCCAGGGGATGCTGTTAAGCAAGTATGGTACCTGTCCTAATATCACCCTGTATGTAAGCAAGAACCCGGGAAAATTAGATTCTTTACATTTTTCCTCTTATCTCAAAGTAAAGTACAGCATCAGCAGCGCACTGCCTTTCTATTAGCAATGTAAGATTTATTGATTAGTGCTGTGTTTGCATTCTGTTGGCACTCACTTGTACAGAGTACCTGCACTTTTTCTTCTCCAGCAGCATCACATTACTTCCACCTGTGTGCCGCTGCTTACAGAGGACTCTGGGTACACAGTGGTTATGTTATTTTATCAGGCTCAGATCTGCCCAAACAAGCCCAGAGAGGAGACAGAAAGGTGCTGCTCCTCTCCTGTTGTTTGAGATGCAAGGTGCAGCAGCTGAGCTCTGCCAGATAGAGAGAATCTCTTTCTATAGAAGCGAATGGCCTGCCATCAAACCACAGTGGACATAGTCGATAGGACTGGTCCAATAGGGGCGTGAGCCGGCCAACGCCCAAACAGCCCCTCAACTCAATATCTCTAAATGTGACCAAAACAATAACTATGTAATGATAAGCCTACTCACTAGTCATTTTTCTTAGTAAACCAAACAAAAACAAACACTGTGCAGCTGCTGTTTGGAGCACCGGAACCTCTTTCATTTTAATTCAAGCAGTGGATTAGTGGGAGCTCGATAACTGAATTTATTGATTAGAGATTCAGTCTTCTCTCTCAGAAAAGAGTCCTTTCTCCTCCACATTGATCAGCAGTTATTTAGTCTTAATGTTGTGAACTGGTCTGAGACTCATCCACTCTCAAGGTTCTCTTTTTGTTGAATTTCTCTTTAGGTGCAGGACAGTTTCTTAAAAATATTATTTATATATTTTGGATGGTCCATTGTATGAAGAAGAAACAAGGCAACAGTAAGTAGAAAATAAAATCACTGTCTGGACTATCATCAGTAAGAACTATGCTTTGCCTATTTAAAGGCTGTACTTGTACTCCTATGGCGCAAGCAGTGTCATTTTGAATGCTGTAATGCTCTGATGAGATGTATTATCTAATATTTGTGAGAATCAGATCATTGGTGTCTCGGATATTGCATATGACACATGAATGAGTGAACAAATTATGTAGAGCGCCCCTTTGGGGTGATCAGTGTAATGTTTGATAATGTGAGATGCATCCCCAAATTCTGACAAAATCCAATCCTTAGACACCACCTTAGTTTAGCTTGTTAGCATGCTAAAATTTACTAACTAGCACTAAGCACAAAGTGCAGCTGAGGTTGATGGGAATGTTATTATTATTTTTTCTGGTATTTGGTCAGAAACTAAGTACTGGACAAATAAATGTTTTGACCTGACGATGGCGCTAGATGAAAAGTTATGGGATCACCAAAGTTATTTCAACTCATCCTGAGGGGAACATGAATGTGTGTAGCAAATTTCATTGAAATCCATCTGGTAGTTGTCAAGACATTTCACTAAAGACTAAAAATGTCAATCTCATGGTGGCGTTAGAGGAAAAGTCAACGAATTATTACAATAAGTCATTAGGGTTCATCCTCTGGGCACCAGTTTGCTATCAAGTGTCTTTTTGCACATTTATGAAAAGGCTCAGTAAAATCATAATGTGGCAGGAGACATTATGATCAGCAGTGACAGCATATAGCAGATGGATTCTCCCTCCAGACCCTGTACAACTTTATTTCAAAATTATTTGGCAATACAGTGCACTGTAGTAAAATTTAGGGAAGGTTTAAAGGTATCAAAATTTGAATGTCATCCAGCCTTCGTAAAAACACAATTACTGGCATCTGTGTTATGTGTAAGAGACAGATGAATGGTCAGACGGAGGATGAGGCAATGCCTCCCCCAACATCACTGCAGGAAACACATTGAGGGCGTTGGAAAGGATCGCTTTTAGCCATTTTCATTTAACTGGATTCTCTTCTTTTTTTTTTATTATGGTACGTTGCAGGTTACGGAGGATTTCTTCCCAACAGAGTTCTTCATTTAGAAAGTACTGTGCTTTGACTGCTCTACAGCCTTAATGGAGGCCTGTAATTGCTCCATCACCCATACTAATGCGCACTCTGTGCCCCTTTCAAAACAAAAACATTGCATTTCCTTTTTTTTCCCCATTGTGGACCTGATTGTCACCGTCTAAGCATCACAGCCAATAGAGAGAGGTCTCTTAGATCCAGGGAACTGAGAGAACAATGTCATATTCATAAGCGGAGACATCAGCTCTCCTCCTCATTACCACAGCACAGTCGTGAATGGAAGCTTCTGTCCCCACAATCATGAAAGGATCTGTCATCTGTCTGTTTCTCCTAATTGACTGTTTACTACATTTCAACACAGACAGACAGACACATTTTTGATCGTCCTCAGTTTGTCATTCAGTTTGACACCGCAGTACAAATCCCTTACACAGAAATGTCCCGAGTTTTTTTTTCTTCTTTATATATTTACTACGTGACTCAAAGTGATAGCATGTCAAGAGCAGCACCCCTGTGACCTTGACAAAACAACCACATACAGTATTTACTTGAAGGTCCCCACTATAAAGAAAACCCTTGTACCCAGCACCCAAGGTGATGTTTTTAAGGAGAGATTGGACTCTTTCAGAAACTGAAAAGAAAGTAAAGTCACGGATAGAAAGACATTTTCACTTTTTTCAGCAACATTGACCTCCATAACCAACTTCTTTCTGTGCAAACTTACTGACGTGCTACAACCTCTGACTTGGATGGACAAATAGGCAGCAAAGTGAAATCTGCCTAGTCCTAAGCTTGCAAGGACCCTCTGCTATCATATTCATTTTATAAGCAATCTTAAAGACGGACATTCACACACTGCCACGCTCAGACAAGGTAGTAATGGTTTAAATACATTCGATTTACAGGCAAGAACAGACGCACAGCAGCAGATACAGTAGAAAAATACAGCCTGGAGGTGTGATGTCCTCAGTGAAATGATAACAGCATAGCCCACATCACTTACTTTGTTACATCTGTTACCAGTGGCGAAACTCCTTACATGCGTGAGCTGCCAATTCTCTGCCAGCCCCTCCCTTCTCAACAGTATGATTAGCTGCCACCGCATAAAGTAGTGCCATGCATTATCTAGCAATTAGAGTGAGGCTTATTAAGCAGAGTTTAATGTAAATTTAATGAGCAATAAATTCAATTTCTTTAAATAGAAGAGTTTATTATTCTTACAAATGATGTACTGTGGTGATCTCAATGTACAGGCGATGAAATACTTCACAAGCGGGCACATATCAATGGGCCATTAAGTGCGGTATTAAATTTATCCTGAAACACGGTACAGTACAGTAAGTGCTATTTTATACAGATAGCGGAGAGAAGACCACTTCATAGATAGAGATAGCACTGATGTACTGTGTGTGGTTCTGAGTAGAGCTGAAACGATTACTCAATCGTAATTAATTGATTGATTAATCAATTAATTGATTGATTAATTGATTAATCGATTAGTCAATTCTAATAATCAATTAATAATTTGAGTCATTTTTAGAGCAACAATGCCAAACATTCAACGGTTTGAGCTTCTCAATTGTGCTTTTCTTTATCTCATGTGATAGTAAAATGGTAAAATTTGACTGTTGATCAGACGAAACGAGCAATTTGAAGACATCACCTCAGCTTTTGGAAATCTTTTATTATTCTTTTGACCTACTATAGATCAGATGACTAATCAGTTAATTGAATATTTCTTTTTTATGTGACTTTATAGTTCAATACTTCACTACATTTGAGAGGCAAATATTTTTCTTTTTACTCCACTGCATTAACTAGACGACTGCAGTTACTAGCTACTTTGCAGAATAAACTTTTTACACACAAAACCAAAGACGGGCTAATAAAGAAATGTTGCATTTTTATAGATTTAATTACCCAACACTACATGAAGAAGTTAAATTCAAATGCTGCTTACACAGACTGTTAATGGATCAGTAAAAATAATCCAGTAAAATATTACATTGTATACTAATATAACACTCTTTTTCTGCATAATGAGTAGTTTAACTTTTGTCTGTTTCATAGTTACATATTTTTATCAAGTAAAATTTAGAATGCAGGACTTTTGCTTGTAATGAAGTATTGTTATTCTGTTGTATTTCTACTAATACTTAAGTTAAGGATCTGAATACTTCCACTACCACTGGTCCTAGTTATCTGCTTCTTCTAATGACCCTATCTTTAGCACTCAAGGGAATTATACATATATAGAGGTATGAATGTAGAGCTCAACACTTGTGTAACTGAGGAAATAAGAAACTACCAACCTCCAGAACACACACACTGTAGGCAAACACAAATTGAGGTCAGAGCAGCACACTGCTAGCAGATTTCAGCAGTATCTGTTTCGAAGCCAAAACCCACCATAAGCAGCAAGAGACGGACATCTTCAATTACTCATCATGTCACGTGCCAACTGGCAACTAAGAGCACTGTAACAACTGTATGTTTCCTTTTGTTTCTCTGCGATCCCGTCCTTCAGTGGCGGCTTGAGGCTTCATGACAGCTCGTATTGATCCACTTCACCGTCACTCAGCCCTGACGAATGACTTTAAACTGGCAATAAGTGGGATTATGCAACCTTCTGAAATTCGACCATCTGATATGCTACAACAGGCCGAGCCCCAGGAGACACAGGGAGAGAAATACTGCTAAACAGATTCTTTGTTAAAATGCAAAGTCTCAGCGTTTCATAACAGGATGCTCAGCCGAGGCAGCTCGCTTTATCAATCCCTCTGTATACTGTAAGAACAAGTTTCTTTTATGATGTAAGATCAGCTGTCTCTCTCTATCCCTCTGTCTTTCTTTAATTAGCCCTCTGTCCTTATAATAAACTGTAGTGGCATTGTTCTCCTCTCACCAGATATAGAGACAAAGCTCAAGTACACTGTTTCAGGATTATTAACAAAGAAAAACTTGGAAGCTGTCAAAAAGCAGACTGTCAGCACAAAGCAAGAGCTTGGGCCCTGTTTAGCTCCCAGCAGCTGGCACAAAGACAATCAAACAAATGAAAAACCTGAAGTCGGATGAGAGCATCTCTGGCTGGGGGATTTTACCTGAATCAAGAGACCGCATCAGTTTCCTCTGTGTATTGAGCTCGGGGTTATTGTGCATTCTTGATGCATTATTATATTTGACTGAGAGGTTAATTAACTTAATGTGACAAGGAGACGCCATACAATGCTGTAAATGTCATTCAACTCAGACCATAAAAATCCAACAACTGTGAAATGAAAGCCTTGTAATCAGTGAGCTGAGAGAAGAAAAAAACACAACAAAAAGCAATACAACCCCACTGTAAAAATAAGTCCGTTTAACTGAACCTCATTTTGGGAGCAGGTTGTCAATCTCACCAAACACACACAGATGTGTGTGTCTTTGATGAGTTTCTGCAGACCTGTTGATGGGTGATGCAGACCCACTGTAGCCACTAATGGCAATCTCTGAAACACATATTAAACCACTAAGAAGTCACTCAAGTAGTCTCCAAGTGCAAACATGTCATCGCAACTGTTGCTTGCCATTTTAACAACCCGGGGATTGACAGCAGAACATGTCCATCCTACCGCTGGGAGGAATTTAAAGCGGCTGCAAACTGACATTTTAACCGCTTCACAAGCGTCAGTATTGTCAGCGGATACGTTTTCCAGGAAAAAAAAAAAAACACTGACGCATGCAACTCTGATGCAACCGCGGTGGAATAACGGGGGAAATGATCGGACTGGGGACTGCAATGGCCGTGCACATTTAGGCGCCAATTTTTGTGCAGTTGCAGGCTGTAAAGCCAAACAGCGATATGGCAGATTTACATCTCCTGCCTCACTGACAGGAGAAGAAGTGAAGACTGCGGACTGGAGCACACACTGGCATCAGAGGCTGCACTTGTGCGGCCAGAGGACACTGTGCAGAGAGCTGCAATGCGTGTTTTTCTCCAAAGCGCACCTGAAACGCAGACTTGAGAGATATGAAGACAGTGGGATGAGTTGGGACTATGAAGGTTTATGCGGTATGACTGAAGGATACAAGTGCGTTTGAGCCGTGTTCTGTCATGGTCGGAGAATCGGTCTCATTTGATAATAAACAGCCACGTTTCAGTGAGCATTGCCTTCAACTTGCCCTATAGGTCTAAATACTGTACGACCCTTTCACTCAATTATCACTGGTGATACTTTCTCTCCGCATATTGTGCAGCACCAACATTACTTTTTATAGCAGTCCTCTGTAGCCAATACAACTCAGGACAACACCCTTTCAATCAGCGCTAACATTACGACATAAGTAGCCTAATAGTCTCGAGAAACGGCGTGGATATGTTGGAGTCCACGGTATCAGAGCAATGGAAAGTGATGCTGAGATTTGAGGGGAAGCTTGTGCGCATCTAGCGCGCAAACGCACCACAACTTCTCCCCGGTACTCCTCTGGCTTTTAGCTGCGGAAGGGGTAATTCTGCATCACAGACACACACACACGAGACACCAAAAACTTACCTTTCCGAAGAAACGCCGCTGAAATCACGAAAACAGAGAGAGAAATAGCGAGAGATCCGCTCCCCGTGATCGCCATGTTGGACACCTGCTTGAGACTGGCGGCGCTAAATCACCTAGAGACGGCCATGGGATGAAAATGTAGACACATGAGAGGCGGAGGGAGGGCTCAAGCAGGGACCCTGCTATCATATTGGGCTGCATTATGTTGCAATGACATCTAGGCCTATAAAATAGGCTAATAGGGGAATATTATAATTACAGTGATACATTAGGAGATTTTTTTTTAATACAAGTCAAAACTGTAATCCTGTCCATGTAGATTGCTACTGAACAGCAAAGACACACTGTAATTCCCAATAGGAATATTGCAGGAATATTACAGTGGTACCATGGGACGTGTAAAATACATTGGAGCGCGGTGAGGTAACCATAAACTCACCACCGAGAACCACAGACACTTTATAGGAATATTATAGTAATTTTCTTTTATGGTTATAGTCTGTTAGTTCATGTGGGTGAGACCAACCTATACTCAACTGGCTGCACTGAAGCACAGATACCACTGAGGTAAAACAGCATTTAGTTTATGTTTATTATACAGTAGTCAGGCCAACAGCGGTGTAAACTGCTGTTTGTTAAACGGAGTGTGTGTTCTCGTCTGTTTTAGGACACCCTAAAGACTGCAGATACAGGCATGATGCGTCTATTTAACTTTTTTTAAGCAGACATTTGTGCTACTTTTTATCAACATAATTTAAGTCAAACTGTAACACGCTGAGTTTAAAATGTATTGACTGAGGCTTTGCTGTTTTGAAAAATAACAAAAATGTGTGTTTTTGTCCCATAAACAAGGAACCGGTGTGCTAAAAGGACAGCAATGTTGGTGCTGGATCATATACAAACCTGTTTAATTAAAGGAATAATCAGTAACGTTTGGTGTAAACTCAAGTTCTTAAGTCATTTCCTTCAATGCCTATTCAAAGAGCGCCCCCTTTTCTTTGAATGGTGTATTACATTTTATAGCTAATTGTAGCTGATACTTAGTGCTGAAGAGGTGGCATGCTCCTCAAAATTGGTATAAACCCCCTCCCCAGACAAATCACATCTGAATTTCAAATTTTGAATTCAAACTGCATGAATGGAAATGAAATACTAGAGATTATTAATAAGTGTGACCAATTGAACTCTATCTTTCTCTCTCTGTGTGCGCTTTATCATATCTCCTAATGTTTTAACCCCCCCACCCTCCACTCCCAACTTATTCTCACCTGAAGCAGTACATTTGGAATATCTTATGGGAATCACAGAGCTACAGAGAACCGTGCATGACAACGTTGAATCTCATTTCCCTTTTTCATTGTGTCAAAACAGCACAAAGGCTGCTAATTGCACAATCTATTCTCTGAGACTGCGTGTCAGTCCTCATTCCATGGATGAGTAGATAGCATTTAGAGCTTCACTCTAATGCTGCAGCCGTCCCTATCACTACAGATTGAATTCCACACATCAAATTTATTTCAGATGTTATTATCTGTGGCAGCTTGCCAGTTCTGCCTGCCACTCACACAATGTCTCCACAAGGTGTTTTCTCCTCACAGCACCGGCCAGGCTGCTTGATTTTCCAACAGCATAGCATTTGTGGACATCAGTCTGCGCTGTGCGCCTGATGGAGATGTGCTCAATAAGTTATAGTTCCACATTTCTGTTTTTCGCATTTGTTACTTTTTGGGGAGATTTGCAATCATTTGATTTACAATACGCCTGTCGGTTCATCTCAGTTCTTGTGCACTCACTATGCCCAACACTCCCAACTTTGTTTTCACTCTCTGGTGATTCACTCCACTCCACTCCATGGCATTTCCTTTGCTCATGAGAATAGATGGGGTTCCTGGGTCTCTCTGAGAAGAGAAGCCTAGCGTCTCTGTCTCCCCAAGCGGGATGCATAATGGATGGGAATGGATCAGATGACTGAACTGCTTCATCTGGATCCTCTGTATTAATGCCCAGTCATAGATTATCTGTATGTCTGTGGACGGTGTGTGCTCAATCTGTGTATTTTGTGAAGAATGGCCATGCAGCTTGCAAACGGTTAAGTAGTTTATTTTGGAGATCTCGCATATGTGCTAGTCACACACTGAATACTGGTGGTGCCATTTAATAGGGCAGCTGTCAGCATTTTCTATTTAAATTAGTGGCGAAACTGGTAATAAAAGATTTTCGACCAGGCCTGTTTCTCAGTTAATGTTTGATTAGAAATGCAATGGTTTTAAATTAAGATTTCTTTTCCCCCTTGGTATGAAATCAATCAAATTAACGGAAATTGAATTATTTGAGATGGTAATCTATTTAAGCAAACCATACACCATGAAAATGTTTTCCTCCTGTTGTGAACAGAAGAATAATTGAATCAGACCCTTGTAAGTGACCCCCAATGGCTGAGCAAGTACAAGGCTTATTGAAATTAAATGTAGATTTTCTCATGCTTAGACCACAAAAGTGAGCAGGCAGGGGTAAATAAAATTCAGTCTACCTCACATAGTATGTACATAGATTCACATGTGTATGATATGTAACATACAGTAGCAGGATACAATGGACTGTAATCATGTATGCAGAAATGTGTGTTTGCGAGCCTCTGCTCTGTCCATATCCGCCTTAAGTTACATTCACATTTTTTTAATTTATTTTAGCACAACAGCATTTATAAAGTGGAATAGTATTACTGCAAATGTCCGTCTTTTTCCCCCCATAGCAAATTATTACAGGAAATTATATTCCAAATATATCACCACAGGTCATCAATTCTTTATGGCTTCGAGGGATGAAACATGTGCACTCAATTGGTTTCCTGCCTCTTTTTTGTCACGCATACATGTAGGAACAGCTTTAAAAATCACATTTATAGCTTTTGAGAAAGGAAATCTATATATTATAATATCCTGATGCTTTGAAATACTTTCTCAACCTATTTTTTATTATTTAATAAAAAAAAGTTACATTTAGTTGATGATTTCCTATCATTAAATAACCATTACAGGGTATTTTACAGTGAATACAGATTTGTTGTTTGCTAAAGAAAGCAAACAGACCTGCATAAATACATATTATATTCTGTGTATCTGTTCATTTGAAGCAACAGGATTCAATCATAATTTCATAAATGTATGTAAATGACATACAGTAATGATCTCCATCATTCTCTGTCTTTTCCCCAACAGAAAACACGTAAATACTTAATTGTTAGACACATGCTACACATTTTATCAGCCAATGCACGCACAGGCAATTTTGCATCCCACCAAACCCACAGACATACAGCAGGTGATTGTAATAAATCATGAGTCACATGGTACCTTACAGAGGCTTAATGGTAATAAATTTGTCCGGGTATAGTGTATGTCAAGTTGGCTGGATGGGCCCGAGTGTGCCTTTCTTGTCTCAATATGTGTGGAAGAGAAATATTGTTTCAGTCCTCCCATTTATATTAGTCTGAATTCTGACAGACTCAGACTCACACTCTGCATTTTTTGGCCACTTCAACCCTTTTCGGAGCTTGAAAGGATGGTATTGAACCACTTTCCGCCTTTGTATCTGCTTCAAGTGGTCTATCTTATCCAACATATATATACTGTTATGGCACCTTTTCTGTCTGATGTACCCCACAGACTGTACACAGTCAGATGAACTCAGCACAGCAACACCAGTCATGTTCCAAATGATCATTTGAATGATTTGTTTTTTCATTCCATTGAACTGCACAAGTGTTTAAGTCAATTTGGTCAAGTTTGCATTATGGGCTACTATCACTTAGCAGAAGCTGGACGTTTCAACCACTTATTCATTACTTTTAGCTAACTATTTCATCTGTTTGTCCCAAGCCCCCAGTTTAGATGAAACCACGGCCACTTCCGTATGACGAAAGCGTCGACAGCTGTGTTCTCATGGAAACTGTGCTCATGCGGGTCCAGCGAAATATGGCCCTTACGCTAGCTTGGAAAATAGCAACATGGGGACCGAATATGCTGAATTTTGTTTTTATGTGTTGTTGAGTAATGGGAAACATTAATTCTGAAGGACTATGAGTTAACTATGATGTTTGTTTGGTGTGCTATGGCCTTAAAGGCATTCCACTGTAGGTTGGATTACAGACCTTTAAAGAGATTATTTACCCCTGGGATAACACACCATTAATATACTATAATTTTATCATGATTATGAGTAGCAGAGACACACTCGTAATCATAATGAAGAACCACCTCAACAGGGATTATACAACAGTTACCAACACAGATATTCTGTGGACAATATTTTCTTCAAACTAAGACGAAAGCATGTGAATAAAAAGAAAAAACAGAACAAAGCACTACGGTCACATGTTGGGATAGCAACCGGTGACGTGTTGCTAGCTATGCTTTACTGGAATTATTAGCACAGCTGGAACGCTTGGCTGAAAATACACACATAGGCTACAGTGGACAGAACAGCGTAATGCAGGGCCAGGATCAATAGCATCAAACTGTCCATGACTATTTCTGCTGGGAGCTGAACTGCTAATGGCTACCTGCTGCTAATGAATAAAGCATGCATAAAGCATGCATCTCCCAAAATCCAGATGAATGATTTGACACATATGCCAAATTGGTTTGTGGGACAAGCGGTTTTACAGAGGCCACTTCATTCTGAAGACCTACATCGCATGTAGGTTCAAGCCCATGTCAGCAGCAGTCACACAGAGTTAAACCCCAAAGTCCCAGATGTGCTGTTTAGGAACTAAACCTGCCGTGAGATTTAAGATTAGGATTCTGACTCTTGATCTGCTTGTGTGGGCATTAGTTCATCTTGTCAGGCACTTAAATTTCAACAACAAAGCAAAATCAAGTTTACTATATGCTGTTTTTTAAAAGAAACTAAAACCAATAAAGGCTGTGCTGTTCAGTTCAAATGATTACACTTCAAAATGCACACCAAACACTAACCGAGCAAGAATCAAACCTCAGAAAATCCAATAAAATGCTTTAACCTTGACAGAGCATGTAGCAATCATCTGTAATCCTATTGGATACGCAAATTAGTCTCTAAGACTATGCCCTCACACATCCAAATAATTTCATTTTTCAATTACTGAAATCAAAGAGACAATAATATGTCTTAGGAACATCCAATCACTTCTTTTTTTTTTTAATTGCAAATGTTTTGAAAAACAGGGAAAGGTTAAAGGGATAGTTTGGCTTTTTTGAAGTGGGCTTGTATGAGGTACTTATCTCTAGTCAGTGTACAGTAGATGGCCCCCAGTTTGGAGAAGCAGAGAATTGTACCAGCACAGAAGCTAAGCAATGTACTGCTGTGGACAGGGTCAGCAGCAGAACGTACTGTAACCACCTTAAAGAAGGCCCACCGTAGTTTAAGTGTACACTATATTTAGAATATTTTCAGCGCCTTACTTTGCTGTCAGACAGCCCTTTCCTTTGGCACTACATTTTCTCAACCATAGAACTCCAGCGGCATTATACAGTGCGCAGCACAGTTACGCTTATGGGTAGAAATACAATAAGTTCTGCGGTAAGGTAAAGCACTGAAAATATTCTAAGTACACTTAAACTGATATTGATTTTTTTCCTGTGGACTTTCTTTTAAGTTGCTAAAATATGTCCAGTTGCTGACCCTGTCCACAGCAGTACATTGCTTAGCTTCCGTGCCGGTACAACTCTCTGCTTCTCCAAATTGGGGGCAGGCCGACCGCCATCTACTGCAGGTAATACACTGACTATGGATAAGTACCTCATACAAGCCCACTTCAAAAAAGCCAAACTATCCCTTTAATATCTTTCAACCTGTTTTATAGAAGCATTTCACTAGACAAAAGAAACTCTACGCAGAGTCAAACCACCTGGTGAGTCAATTCAAAACAGTTATTCAGTTAAAAATATCCTTTCTCAACTGAGAGAACATCTCACAGTTTTGAGTTCCTGTATATACATAAAGGAACAATAGGCTTTCAATTGTAATTAACAAGAGAGATCTTATCATTTTATCTACTCCACTGGCTTGTCGTTGATTTTGTATAGATTTCACTGACAGCTATTGAAGCAATGACTGTTTGACCCCAGATTACATTACAGCTTTAATTGAACTCTCAGATGCAGAAAGCCCTCTGGAAGGTTTCCCTGTCTACATTAAAGACAAAGGTGATGGAGAATTTGCACTCATGGACCCTAAACTGAAGATAACATCTCTGACAAGATTTGAATACCAATCTCTGTATCCTCTTTTAAGTAAAAACAATTTATGAATTAGAGTTTAACCATGTTGCTTTCTTATGTTTTTTTTACATTTTGCTGAGTAGGCCTTATGGAAGCTGTTAAGAGCGCTTATAGTGTCCTAATTTGTATGTAAATTTTGATTGTTATGATAATACTACACTACAATGTCTTGTGCTGTCTTTGTTATGCTGAGGCTCTATTGTATTTGATATTTTGGATACATCTTTTATTTGAGAGAATTCGGGTTTTTTTTACATTTTTATTTCATTGAACTTTCAGACTAGAATGTGATTATTTTTTATGCTCTTTTAAACAGCACAGTGATTTATTGTGATATATATCGGTCAATGCATATAAAGTACGACACATAAATACATATAATGCTTTTTCACATGTACACAGTCTGTTGATTTCCCATCAGCTTAAAAACCTAACCAGGACGGCAAATTAGCTTGATGCCCTATATACATTACAACCGTTGCATTTCGGGTGTAACCATCCTTATCTGTATTGTCCTTGTTAAATAAACAACTAATAAATGACTATACACAGTCCAGTTTCAATAACTCATCCCATTCAATAAGGCTACTTTTTATTCACTTTTTAAATCAGTTCCTCTGTGTGGAGGACACAGCTCATCGAGCAACACTCTAGGCATTACAGATTACTTTTCCTCCCCTGTGTTTAAAAAGTTCCCTTATTTAATAAATTAATTATATGAAATGAGACAGGATTTCATCAGGTGTGAAAAGCAGTGTTTTAGCCAGGCTTAACTGGGTCTCTCTCTCTTTTCCATTCTGTTGGTATAAAAGGTTCATGAAGCAAGTTTCACAGAGTTAAGTGTAATTAAAAGTTTTTCAAAATCTTGCAATTTCAAATTTGCCAAAGCTTCTCAGTCAAAAATCTGTATCTGTCTTTTTCTTTCCCCTCTATCTACAGTGGAGCGGCTGTAATTTACCAATTATTATAAACATAATGTTGATATTATAATGCTATTCATAATTGATTGTTGTATTTCCCATGCTAAATCTCTCAACAACAATACTGTTACTAATCATCAGATCGTATAGTAATATACAGTACAACACTACAAACAGGCAACAGGTTCCAAGAAACACAATTTTAATGTCAACGGAATAACCAAAACCTTTTAACATATTGATAAAAAAAATGCATTAAATATTTGCATTTGTAGTTTGTTGGTTGATTGATTGAAGTTTCTGCTGATGTCAGATGGAGCTATCATATTGGTTTTGACTGTAAATTAGTGTAAATGAAGCCATACTGCTTGTCAGTGAATCTAAATGTAAACAAATTGTTTACAGCAAAGCAATTTTAACATTTTTGATTTGTTGTTTAACATTAATGTTTGTTTCAAAAGCACTTGTTTTTATTTGTGCAAAAAGGTGAGCTGGTGAACATGTGAGACAAAAAAATGTGTCCAACAATAATTCTGTGTTTGTTTACAGTAATTAATTTAAACAGTAGTCAACAGATTTGAGATTCCAAAAGGGTAAATGCGTTGAAAGACGGGTGACTCGGGTATATAAACCCATTTGAGTTCCTGTAGCTGAAGTTGTCAGATCTTTTTATGTGTAATAGTAGTTTTCAGGGGCTGGAGATATGTGCTGTGGTTGAACATAGTTTGGGGTGACCTTGGATAAAATAAAATACTTAGGAAACATAAGACTAGGCCCTGATCTTCAAAATGCTCTAATCTACCCTGAATTAAGAGCAACTGAGACTGAATGCCAACACTTTGAAAACTGATTTACAAATTTACATCAAACTGGTCTTAAGTCTTAAGTTCAAAACCAACAAAAACATGTGAAGACAGCACGGGGAAAGACAACAAAAGTCCCTTGCCAGATTCGTCAGAGACATCACAGTAACATGGTTTAAAATTTAGATCTCTAGGCCACTAAGAAAACTATTACTCATCTTGCATTGTCTTCATTTCTACAGATGCTCAAATAGTTTTCTAATCACAGGACCCATCTTTGTCTCCACCAAGCACAGACCTTTGAGGGATTTATATTATCAGTAGTATCATTTGTCAGAATGAAAATTGAAAGTAAATTATATACCTGACAATATATACGGCATACAAAGTATTTTTCATTGTCATTTCTTTCATAATTTAATGTCTTTATCTTCATACAAGTTGAAACATATTCAACGCGAGGTGATGTCTCTACAATTAAAATCATGTCTAGTTCATTCTGAGCATACATTTACAGCATCAGCTAATGCAAGTGGACAGTGTGAAACATGGTTCATGAGAATGAGGCCATTTGAATAAAAGACTTTGACACTTGAAAAAGATTTATACAGTGGTGTGGTGAGGCATAGAAGAGCTGCTACCACACTGCTCTGCTGTCCTTGCTGTAAAGCTCCAAATAGGGAGACTACTACTAAAACAATAGTCATAGCACTACAGTTGTCTCTCCCATAGGCAGAGCCCAGCAGTCTTGTATGTCATTAGGCTTGTAGTGCACTGCAAAGAGACAGGTGACACATACTGTAAGCAAACAGAAACCCCGCCACTAACCACCCCAAAGTAAGAGCAGCAAAATGTAGTGAATGAGTCAGTCCCCTTTGACTGTATTCTTGTTGCAGCAGTGTTCAAGAACAGAGGACAGACAGTAGAGCAGTATTGCTGTTGCCATTTAATACTGTATACTGTGGGTAGCTTCCACAGGTGAACATATATCCTGATATGTATGTATACTACTCATCAACACTACACGTTACATTAACGTAAAGTGTCCACATCTGACACATTGTGTTACATTAAGGGGAGACACCCCAGGCAAAAACACTGCATTTCCATGCACTGGTCAATTTTGAGATTTTGGGCTAATTTGCTTCCATAACATGTCTTCTTTCAGATTAGTGAAAAAGAAAATGCCCAAAATACACATGTAAGTGTTTATTTCACTTTGTCTATTTGCATCTGTAGATTTCTCCTAAATTCATCAAAAGATTTCTTATGGCAGTATTTTCTGATTTATGGAGTGATAAAAAGACCCTCAGTAAAAACCTTTGACTTTAATATGTCAACAAAATGAAACAAGAATTTTGAACTTAGCTGTATCCAATGTTCAGATTTCTCTTCTGGAAATGTATGCAAATTAGCACATGTTTAATAAGATAATACCTCATTTGCATATTTAAACATACAATTTAAAAAAACCTGTAATACAAAACATAATTGTCTTAATGTAAGTAATCAACTGGAGAAGTTTAATGGTGATATCTATTAGTTAAAATGTATGCCTTATTTATCTATAGTGTGTAGTTATCTGAGTTTTAGTTTTGGATTATTATCTCCACACATTGCACATATTCATTATACTTTACACTGTGAACATCTGCACATTCCTTGGTCAATATTTTGCACATTCAATCCTCTTCGTTTTAAACACTGTACAGATAAAAATGGACAGACAATATTTTTTATTGTAAATGTTTCTATTTTATATGTATGATTCGTGACTTTTGCAGTACTTGTTTTTTCCTTTCTGATGATGACCCACACTAAGTTACTAATATCAAAAGTGCAATGCCACCTTCTCATAATCACTCACACAGTGCCATGAACCGGACAGCAAATCATTGTAAATTAAAATAGGCCGCATTTAAAATGAGCTACAGTATGATGAAGCAATGCAGTTGGTTTCATTAATTAATTTGAACACTGAATTATTCAAATCACAAGCAGGGGAGACTGATGGCTTGTGTTTACACAGTGACCCTAATTATCAAAATACTTCATTAGCAACATACCCTGTCCTGGTATGTTGGCCTCATAATGTTTGTCATGTCAACACTTGTGAGGCCTATCAGAACAACATCATGTATACTGCCCCAGTGTTTGACTGAGCACACACTAATTAAGCATTTTAAAATTGTGTTCACATATTTTCAGTATTCCAAAGCTCAGCATTTTGGTCATAATCCCCTGGTAGACATCTAGACATCATGGTGCTATAATGAAGACATGAATCATAATATTTTTTAAACCTCCAAAGAAAATTTCTCTCTCTTGCTTTCTACCCAACTCACACAGTCTAACATGATGACGTAATAGATCTGTAATTAGCTGAATGAACCAGCTATATTGCACAATATTAACAAAATATTTTACTTAAATGTTATTAGACTGCTTTATAGTGCAAAGGTTGTGCAAATACTGTATTCTATTACAAAATGTAATGGTTAGGGTTTAACTACAAAAAAATAACGGGAAAGCCACACACTCATAACTCCAAAGCATTTATTTCAAAAAATTTCAAAAGAAATCAAGATCAAACTTTTCAGAAAACGTCTCCCATTCTTTTATTTTTTTTACGTCTACCTATGAGCCAGCACCTCACCACAAATGTTTAGGGTTTAACTACAGACAACAAAACTATCCTGTTCCTCTGTGTGGACATGAATGTTACAAAAACACCCCTAAATCGAAAAGCTTCATAAATGTTTTCATCGAATTTAAATAGAAAAACAATCATTGCAGCTCAATTCATTAAGTCTAACTATAGTACAAAAGGAGGAAAAGGGTCATAGTCATATGACATTGTGCATTAAAAACATACACCCTAAGCAATCAAAAAAATGTTCTTGTTCAAAATTATTCTGTGCATAGTTTTAGTCTCAAAACAGTAATCCGCCTAAACACTGAATAGTTGTCTTTCTGTTTTCATGAGTAAGGTTTTATGTCTCGGAACATTTCCTTGAGAAATATTAAAAACACTTGAGCAAACATAAGGGGAGGCCATCTGCATTGTCACGAAGAGCTTTGCTGGCTTCTGCTCGGTTCTCTACCCGTCTCTCATCCTCTGACTGGCCTCCAGATACTGCCTTACTCATCCTCGACCTGACCTTTGGTTTGATGTCTTCCAGCTGGATGTCCAATGGCAGGCTTTAAAGGTGAGATAAAGTAGTGGATGCTGCTGCCGGACATTTGCTTTAAGAACTGTGTCTTCTTAGGCCCTACTTGCAATGGTATGATGGAGCTTTGTAAAATTTCCATTATTCCATTCAATAGTACTTTTCACATGACTTAGCTTGATCAAGTAGATTCATACTGATGAGATGCAGAGATACACTCATTCACCATGCTGTTTTGGTAAATTTCATGTAAGTCACCATGGTCTCAAGTCCGCCAATAGTCATACTCAAATATGCATAAAGACTGCTATTGTATTCAAAAGGAAAACTACTGCTTTATCTTGGTGGCTAATAGATATACAGTGTGAGAAGCAGAGACCTTTACTTAATTTCTAATTTCCAAAAAAATATCCTGCTGAATTAAAGGAAAAAGTGTATTTTATTTGGTTTAATAGTACAAAAAGTATACCACTACAGGCATGATACGAGCACATACAGCATATGTCAGTATGATTCATCCTCTGGGGACCACGAATGTCTATACAAAATTTCATGGCAATCCATCTAATAGTTGATGCTGGACCAACCAACAAACCAACATTGCCATCCATACAGCCACACAGCATGTCTAAAAAAAAACATTTTTACTGTGTTTACATCTGCAGCACTTGGCATCTTTCTTGTTTTCTGATTGAAAATATGACAAAAGCTTTGTTTCTGATATTATTTCACCAATAATTGGCCTATAAGGATTATGCCTCCGACAAAGGGAAAATTAGCTAACCTGTTCTAATCTACACTAAGTGAGAAAATTGAATTGAATTAAACATGCTCTTCCCTCTTCAGAGGAACTTAATAAAACCCATCACTATAGCTCACACGCCATCAATGAATGTTCAGCTAGGGATGCATTCGGCTTTATATTTCCTCTGTGAGAGATAACAGGTCACTGTGAGAAATAATGATGAAGCCAACATGCCCATTTTATTCTCTGCTGAAACATCTACTCATCTGCATTGGTTCATGGATGATTGATATGCCAATTACTTAATGTCTGCCTCAGAACTTGCCTTTAAATACTGCTGTGTATAACTCACTGTAACTATCTGTAAGTATCAATGATGTAAGTAGCAAGTTAGAGATTCAGGCCTAAGTGGGTTGTTGTCGGCTTCACAGACTACCCGAAATGGTAGACTACGCTTTGCAAAACTGTTAGTCACAAATCTCACATTATTATTCTGAAATGGTTTATATTCCTCCCCAGACACACTGCAAAAGCTCTCAAAAGTATCTTTCATTGCTACACAGTGCTCAAAGATACTCCAAATGACTTTACAACTCAGGCTGTGCCAGCTGGGCAGAGTTACATGGGTTACACTGCTTCATTCATTCAGACCAGGAAAGTTATGTTATTTCTGTTTCCCAATCTGGGTGTTGGGTCCCAAGATAAATCTGAGGGGTAACAAGAAGAGAATAAAAGAGTATAAGTATTTCTCTTACACACAATTATGTTTATTTCTTCTGACTTTTCTCTAATATTTTGCCTTTTTCTTGAGAAATACTGGCTACCACTCTCATGTCTGTCAAATATGTTAAATATGAAGCTACAGCAAGCAGCCAGTTAGCTTAGCTTAGCATAAAGAATGGAAGCAGGGGGAAACAGCTAGCCTGACTCTGTCCAAAGTTAACTAAATCTGCCTACCAACTCCTCTAACGCTCACTAATAAACATCATATCTTGTTTGTTTAATCCGTAAACCGAAGTGTAAGGCTAAAAAAACAAAAACACAATGTGTCGTTTTAACACACGTTTAGTCTTTATTCTAAACTAGGATAACTGGCTACTGGCTCATATTTACCATACATACATACCAGACATAACAGTGGTATCAATCTTCTCATCTTACTATTGGCAAGAAAGCGAATAGGCATTTTCCCCAAAATATCAAATTATTCTTATAAGGATTTACATGCAAAAATGTTTGGAAACCACTGTGTTATTTAGATGCTAAATCCATACCAGGGTTATTAACATAAGTGTGCATAAATGTGACCTATTTTGTCTCCAACAAACTCCAGTATACTTCAGAATCTGGGCTGATGGATGCATGAGTGGTGCAGGGGAAAGATTCTTACCTGATTACCGCTTTTAGAGACTTGGATTCAGTTCCTGACAGTTCAGACTTTGTCATTCCAGTAAACACAATGGGGAGTGATTGCATGTGGGAATCCGGTGATAGAGGCCATCTACAACTGTAAAATGATCAACGATATATAAATAATACTACTGTACCATATTAATTAAGCTATATTAAATACATGCCACACCAACGAAATAATTATACTTAAACCACTACATTCTTCATTGCTATATTTAGATGTATAATTAATGTAAGCATTGTTTTTCCAACATGGATGTATAATTTTTTTGAATAGGACTAGATACATTTTCTTGTGCCGCACATGTAACTGAACTGGAATTATATTTCATGTATTATAGCAATAATGACTTTGCCTGCTCATTCATCCATTACAAAGGCGCTTACAACAGACTGCAGGTATTATCACTTAATCTGAATGGCTGAATACAGACTAATATGAGATATCTGTATTAAAACATGTCCAGGTCTACAATCCAGCACCTGCCGATTTAACAGTCACATGCTATTCATTAAGTCTCCCTTTTTTCTGTCAGTCATATCTCACCCTGGCCATAACTCAGCTGGGGACACGAGTGATAACTGCACCATCATGGGCCTTTTCAATTAGTTTCTGAGATGAAAAATATATAATCCTCATCCTTCATGCCAGGATGCTTTCCTAGATTACAACAGTCTGTATTAATCAGAAAATTTATGAACAAGAAGTCTGTGCTTGCATAGCGCTGCCAGTCATATTGTCTGGCTCTTGGCACTGATAACTACTCATGCATTTATGTTCTACTTATTGTGGTCTTTTATTCTAAACAATAAATACTAAAAATGACTCAGTACTTCTAGTCCTGCAGCTGTTGGCTAAACATTTGTTTGTTTATGCTAATTAATCTTCATTCCACTTAGCTAAAGGTAAAGGAACTGGGATACTGTACAAAAGATCCAGCTACACAGCCATATGCGATAAAGCTCCACGATTCTAGGATTTCTTTCCTGTATGCTTTGAAATTGTTATGTAACTCAACTAAAAGCGCATTCATACAACAAAGCCATGCAGCCATTAGCTTGCTAGCTTGCCGATCCATGTTACAGGTCATGCTCACATTACTAACAATTAAAAAAAAAAAAAAATTTCATCATAGGCTAGGCACTGGTTCATATATATGCATATAGCAGCTGGTAATAACCCCACACACTATGCATGGATCAGGAAGGCACATACTGATTTATTAAAATAACACAGATGCCATCTAAAAAAAGCAGCTATGAAATGCCATGATATCAGATTTACTGGTGCTCAATTTACTATGTAATGCTCTCACATTCTCTTGCATATATTCGCATTACAGTAGTTGATGGAAACGCCCACTGATTCACAGGGTATTTAGCCAACAATTTCGGAAAGTCAACTAAAATTGGTGCAACAGATTAAAGCATAGGTTTTCAAATTGTGAGGGGAGGGTGAGGCAAAGATACTGCTTAAGGTGAAAGGGACAGGTGCATGCTGGTGCTCTAAAAACAGGAAGTTAGTTATTGTAGTCCGGCCCGTTTATCAACAAGGTCTGTAGTTGGAGCAGCAGCAGTGACTGTCACACACAGCTCAAGGAGGCAATTAAGGTACTTTGGAGAGTCATAACTCTCTGACATGATACACATATTTTTAGATTCAGTATGACTTACACTTTACTGGGATATCATTGTCTCCATGCCCATCGCGAATAAACGTCAATAAACCCGCTTAGAAATCATAGAAATATGACGCTTCTTATAACTGCAGAACCTGCCTGAAAAATATGTACGTTTTTAAGTTTTCTTCAGTATCAAAGTAATACAGTGATACTTGCCTGTACATCCATGGATACAGTGCAAACAGGAATTGCTAATAACTAATTCGGCATACTTTTAAAAATGTAAACAATTATAGTATAAAAAGAAATATGGCTCAAGTCGTAGCCCACAGGGTCCATGAGGGTACCCACTGAATCCATAGCAACATTATACTTCCTGTTTATCCCCCAGAGCATTATGGGAACTGTATTTGAAGACAAGTCCAGGTTCCTGAAAGTCTCCCCTGGTGTTATAAAGAATTCCATCAGCTTCACAATAAGGATGATTTTTAACTAATTTCTCAAGGTGCCACTCTGTGTTTCTTAACAAATACAGATGGGTGACAAATTAAAGGAAAAAGCAGCATGAAGTCTCTTAGTATGGAGTCAGGCCACCACAAGCCTCCAGAACAGCTTCAGTGCTCCTTGCCAAGTCTGTAGAACTCTATTGGAGGGATGAACGCCATTCCTCCACAAGATATTTCCTCATTTATATATACAACCTTTATTTAATCAGGTCATCTCAATTAGATCAAGATCTCTTTTGCAAGGGAGACCTGAGTTCAGCAGATAGAAAGAAAAACAAACATAGCCAGACATAACAAAAAGACATATAGCATCAGAGACAATCACAGACATTACTAAATAGATTTGAAGATGAAAGTTTATATTATATAATTTGGTCTTATGGTGATGGTGGTGGAGAGCATTGTCTTACACATTGGTCTAAAATCTTCCATAACTGGGTTGAGATCTGGTGACTGTAAAGGCCAGTAGCATTTTTTTCATTTCATTTTCATACTCACCAAACCATTCAGTGAGCCCTGGTGCATGGAAGCATCTGCATTTGATAAGTTTCTCTACTATTTTATTCAGGGTTTTTTTTTTCATTTTAGTCACATATCAGCCAGGTACAGCCAGTATACATCAGGATCTGCTTTATGAACTATTTTCACCAATTCAAGAATAGTTAGTCAAGGGAAAAATAGCACATTCTGGTCCCAGCAGACAAATAGGCAAAAGAAGCAATCAAAGAGGAAATTGTCTAAATTAATATTAGACTTTCAAACTCAGAGGGGAAAAGCATAGTGTGGAAAAAAATAGATCAGCAGTGGCAACAGTGTTGGGATAAAGTAACAAATGGGCGACATCTACAAATAAAGTAGGAATGTAGGGTAACTAACCAGAAAGAACAAGCAACAATAAGCAGATTGAGAATTGGACAAAGCAACCTTAACAGTACAGTTTTTATTATTGGAAAACATCCAACAGGTCATTGTGATCACTGTCATGAAAAAGAGACAGTGGAGCATATTGTAGTAACATGCAGAAAACATACAGAAGTGATGATCACACAATTATGGAAAACAGGGCGAGTAGAGGCCAGTGTAAAATGTTTTTACACTTAATTAGTGTGTGGAGACAGTGTGGTGGGAAGGAAATGGCTATTTGGATTTATGAGAACTACTGGACTAATTACATGACTTTGTAAAAAAAAAAGGACATTGAGGAAGATTAAATCCAAAAGGAGGTAGAAATGCAACGTTAAGGATGCCAACTGCGGTAAAACCTCAAAGAAGAAGAAGAAGTGACATATCTCCTTGCTTGTATTGTACAAAGTGGGTGAGAAAACATTGCATCATGGCTGTGGCTAGGCTAGTGAGTTTCTATCCCAGTGGTGACAAGTATCTGAACGTAGCTGCTGCCATGTGATGACATACTGAAATGGAGTGTTGTTGTCAGCCCGAGTTAGACACATAGACACACTGTAAATCCCTTTGTTCCACTTTCTTTGCAGAAGTAAACATGACAGTTGCTTTCTAACAGCTTTACCAGGCTTCGCACAGAACACGACAATATAAAATAATGAAAAATAAGATTAGTATAAGTTTAAACAAACATAAAAGTAAAGCTTTAAATTTTGGTTATACATCATACAAGACGAGTTGGGCTGTGGCTACAATCTTTTTGTCTGGCTTAACAAAATTGGTTAAAAGTCCATATTTTCTTTATTTTGCAGCCTATGGGATACGTTCTCTCCAGCTTGTTAAAGGATCAGGAAAAGTCAGAGATGTCACAAAACAGTGGTAAACATTGTCACAATACCTCATTATAATTTTCCACATGTGTATGTGTTATTTGAGTAAAAATTAGTAAATTTAATTAAAATGCAATAATCCAATTTTCATATTCATTTTCACATACTTATATGGGCGTGCTATGACTATATTTAAATGAAAATGGAAAAACTGTTTGACATTTAATTTTCAAAGTTGTTACCTGCTGCTGCTTTGCTCATGTGCGTAGTCTGCTTGTAGCAGAAGGCAAGAAGGTGGCCGGGCCTCATGGACTACTGGATTACTGTACAAAAACGCAGCTTTATAACTGTATTCACTGAGTTTGGTGAAGCTAGTGCTATGGGGCACTGAATTTGATGAATTTACTGTTTATCAGACCAC
Organism: Siniperca chuatsi; assembly: GCF_020085105.1. Lineage (NCBI taxonomy): Eukaryota > Metazoa > Chordata > Actinopteri > Centrarchiformes > Sinipercidae > Siniperca > Siniperca chuatsi. The sequence continues at coordinate 21,376,973 of NC_058048.1, forward strand.
AAATGAGCAGCATTTCTGGGGGCTGAGCCTCACAGATTACTGTACAAAAACACACAACTTTTATAACTTTATTCACTGATTTTGGTGAAACTGGTTCATGATACTTTATTGTCAGAGCGAGTCTGAAATGTTTCTTGCATCAGAGCTGCTCCATTTGCAACACCACAGAGATCATATTTTATGGAGAAAATATTTTCTGGTTTTCCCTCTGATGTCCTCTAACTGCTCTGCCTCAACACTCTGTGATTTACAGAGTTTCCTGATGCACAGATAGCTTTACTTGTTGTTAGGTAACTGCTAACTGCTGTTTAACTAGTTAGCGGTCCTATTAGCTGACTCTGCCCAGACTGGGAGCGCAGAGCCCCAGCTGAGTGATGTTGTTTACACTGTTAGCACAGGAGCTTTGGACTGCCGAGAGGTGCAGGTTTTCAGGACTGACAATGTCCACTGTACAGCAGGTTTGAAAATGATAGAACAACCATATAAGTATGTGAAAATAAAAATTGGATTATTTCATTTTCATTTTTACTCAAATAACACATACAAATGTGGAAAACTATAATGCTATTATGGAATTACATTTATATTTTTGAGTTTACATTATCATTTGATTACAGTCCCATATACGCTTCCATAGTGTGTGTCTCCAAATACTATAATATGTTTATTGACCAGGACTTAAATGATTTGCTGCTCTGTGTTCTGGCTGTTCTGGATGTGACCCTTAACATGACAGCTCATGTAACCTTGCAAAAGGTTGCCTGTACAGTCAGGTTGGCCTTTTCTTTCATGAAAAAGGAGACACTTGTGTGAGTGATGGGCAGAACAAAACTATACAACGGCTAAATTTAGGCCCGTCAGCTGGGCTATTTTTCACTTGACATATTTCATGTCATTCTTTGTTCTGTTGTGTATTGACCATGACTCAGATGTAACTGGCAGAAAGCACCCAATGTGATAGTCCTGTCTTTTCCTCTTGTAATGAATTGAATTAGGCAGAAGCAGCATGCATATGAATGCTGTCCGAGCTCAGACAGAAATTAGAGGCAAGAATTGAATTGATGAGGACTCACTAATTTCAACCCAGAGCATCTTTAAATGAGCTTAGCAAAAGGGCTCTGTATTGACTAGCTATTGCAGGGGTCATTTAATTTTTTAGATTTAAAAAAAGGCAATTTAATAGCTTAATGAGGGCAATCAATTTTAAGAAATGTCAGTAGAATGAATTGAGAAGTATATGTCCTGACGTTTTTAATTGTGGAAATGGTGTGAAAAATCCACTCCCTGAATTGAAAGTTAATGGGCCAGGTGGATACATACAGACAGCCGAGCCATCAGACGGTGTAATTAATTAGCACACAGCATTTGCATTCCTGTTTCTTCTCTCAAAAATGGACATTTTGCAGTGTGAAATGGGTACGAAGACAGGTATTACAGAATATCAAGCCAGGAGGCTACCATTGTTATGCATTGTTTGTCTTGACTGATGCTGTTTTATTGATTCTCATCTCATCACAAGATAGTATAACAAGAGAAAGTCTCATTCTTGATGTCAAAGACAATCAAAAATACAGAAGAACATCATGATCTCAAACCATGCTCCTGTTATATCGCCAGAGAAAAATGTTGCCATTTTACGTTCTTGCAAACCACAGACAGGCTACGTTGAATCTGTACGTTTCAAACGCTGTGGCTAAGGTCTTGTTAGGTTCAGGAACAGGAAACGATCATGATCATTGGTTAAAATCTTGTTTTTAAAAAGCCGGCTACAAATGTCCCGATGACACGCTAAAAACAGCTGGTTTTGTCAGTTGAAACGGGAAGCAAACATGATACATATTATGCAGATGTTGATATGATACCTTTTATACAAACGTTGATATGATACGTATTAAAATGTAGAGATTCATCGTATCCGTGGTTTGCAGAAACATACAATGCTTACATTTGTTTTCTGGCGACTGGGCTGGTTATATTGGAAATACAATTCAGATTTTGATTGTCCACAATATGTGCTGGATAACTTGTTAATTAGTGAGTTTTAGAGGTGCTGGTAGGCAGATTTTGTTACCTTTGGACAGAGCCAGGCTAGCTGTTTCCATCTGTTTCCAGTCTTTGTGCTAAACTAAGCTAAGCTTGCCAGCTGTAGCTTCATATTTGGCATACAGACATGAGAGTGGTATCAAGCTTCTTATCTAACAAATAAGCGTATTTCACAAAATGTCTAACTTTTCCTTTAAAAGATGGAATATTTTCTTCTTGGCATGTTTGGGGTATAAGGACTTATGTACTGATTACATCATTCTATTCCTGTGAGCACTGACGTGATTGAGCAGCTGTAACAAAAGAGTTTCCCTTCGGGGATCAATAAAGTATTTCTGATTCTGATTATTTTTCCAACAACTTTCAAGTTTAGTCTTCCCAAACATAATTTCTTTAGGTACTCACATGGTTCATAGTTTTTAATGTTAATCCTAACTTCCCTAATGTACCAGCAGCTACCAGTATGGACCACTTTTTCACCCCACTGGCCACTATGAAGTGCATGATCTGTTTTGTATAGTGTCATCCACTTGTATTAAACCCTATCTCGCTGCACAATATTGAAACACTATGGGAGGATGATTTATATCTCGTAATAGCAGAGGAGGATTGGGTCGAGTGATTGCGCCAGGTTCGCTCCTTTTCCACCTCTGCTCGGCACAAGCTGATAAAATGTAAGATTCTTCTCTGCCAGCAATTAACTAAGGTCACACGGTCGGGGATATATGAAGACTTTCATCCTGGCTGAGATACATGTTGTCCATCTTCTTCTACCTATATTCATATGTTTTGGATTTGTACAATTTTTGGTTTTAAGTATTCCGTACAATTTCACAAATTATCTCAATTATGGCTTTACTTTGAGTTACCCTCACACCTGTAGTACCAAATCATATAATTGCCTTTGTGACTCTTTTAACTAGATGCCTGATTCTTGTCAGGTGTCCTCCACGTACCCATCAATTTTGGACATTTTGTACTTTGTTAAGCTGAAAAAAATTAGATGTACAACAAGAGGGTAGGGACATGGAGACCATAGTTTCACATATGCTTATAAATTAACTTTTTCTGCCATCCCAGACTGACAAACTCCCTGGCCGTATTCTGCATTTTTGTTAACTTATTTAAATGATTTCTTATTGTTGAGCACTTCATTACATATGTATATAAATTGTCTCTGTAGTTTTTGTATTTTGTTGCGTTTTTTTCTGCTATTCTTTTATTAGCAATGCTAGTGGCGTGGCTCTGTGGCAATGTTGGTCTGTTGAATGTTGGTCCACCACTTTGGTGCAGACTGAAATATCTCAACAACTATGGATTGCCATGAAATTTTATGTAAACATTTGTGAGCGCCAAAGGATGAATCGTACCAACTTTGGTGAACCCCTGACTTTTCCTCTAGCACCACTATGAGGTTGACATTTGTTGTTTTGAGTGAAATGTCTCAACAGGATGGATTAAATTTGGTTCAGGCATTCACTTTTCCTCAGGGTGAACTGTAATAACTTTGGTGATCCCCTGACCTTTCATCTGATGCCATCATCAGTTCAAAATTTTAATTTGTCCAATACTTTGGTTTATGACCAAATACTGGAAAAACTAATGACATTCCCATCAGCCTCAGCTGTTCTTTGTGTTTATTGCTAATTAGCAAATGTTAGAATGCTAACACGCTAAACTAAGATGGCGAACATGGTAAACATTAAACCTGCTCAACATCAGCATGTTACCATGCTCGCAGTGACAGTGACAGGCTGAAGCCTTTGTTCTGTTTTTATATTTGTTTAAAATCTGAATTGAGGCTTGACATGTTACCTAATACCAATTACATATTGGGAACTTCTGGAGAGAAAAAAACACAGAGGAACAATTTTACTGATAATAAATACATAAAGAATCTAACACTGAACAAACATGAATTGCTAGGCCCACACATACTCAAATACAGCTATGAAACACATACATGACACATGGGGTTTAAGTGGAATTTCCTAAATAAATTGGCACTTATGATCTTATCTCTCAGTGACACTTGCTTGAGTAAAATATAACATAATCAATATAACATAAGTGCAAAAGAAATAATACTGGAAAGACTTGCTGGATCAACCTCCCTCTCATCACATGATAGAGGGTGTAATGAAGAATGGCATGAAAATTTTATGGAATCACTTCAAAGATAGCATATGCTTTCATGATTTCAAATGTTTCTTAGTTAGGTTGATGGGATTGCTATCTATCAACCTCTTAGTCAAATTGTCTTCATAAGACCGAACTCTTTTTATTGCATAAAGACCAAATTGCCCATTTTTTTGCTGGTTGTTGTAGACACATTTCCTGCGTAGTGCTTTAAATGTTCATTGTGAAAATGATAACAAGAAATTCAGTAACATTGAGAGTGTTGTTAAAATACAACACAATGCTGTAGTTTGGTTAATGAACAAAAGTGTATAACATTTCTGACCTCAGATTAAGGTGTAGGAGCAAAGTTGTTCAGGTTCTCAGCTTACTTTTAGATGAAAAGCAAAGACAAGACATGAAAGGCTTTGAATTGTGAGTGGTGTCAAAGGAAATGAGCAACAGGCAAAATGTCTTTCTTCTTATCTTTCTCATACAATCAATCGAAGTGGGGGGGTTAACACCTCCCCTTCAAAGTTCATCTTATTCTGTCTGAAGTCCATATTGTAAATGAGAGTAATGCCAGAGGTACCACTCCTACCATAGCTCCTGATAGACTTGGAGTTAGAATAATGCAATATTTATTAGCGCATGAAGAAAACAGTGTCTTATAGAACAAATAAATTCTTTTGTAGTGATAACAAAAACCTATAGCATGCCATTAAAAAGGGTTTAGTTATGGATGACACATAATTGATGAATTGTGCAGTATGTTACGACAGTACTTGTTGTTATACACACATGTAAGTTGTGCTGAAATACATGGTTGCAATTTATAGCTGCTTTGGTGGAAGGGTGGGTGGCTGGCTTGAGAGAAATATGGTTGTCAGATCCCAGTGGTACAGTAGTACAGAAATCATTGAAAACAGTGTGTTAGCATTCTTAAAGCATGATTTCCCTCAGTTGAAAAAAACGTAGGGTATGAATGGAATTTGGGTGAAATGTCTTAAATAAGATATATCTTTAAAGCAAACATTTGACATTTTGGGAAATACATTTATTTGCTCTCTGGTAGAGAGTTAGATGAGGAGATTGATACCACTCTCATATCTGCAAGTTAAGTATAAGGTTGGAGACAATTACCTTATTAGCACAAAGACTGGAAACAGGGGAAAGCAGCTAGCCTGGCTTTGTCCAATGGTAACAAAATCCACTGTTACAGTTGGACAGCGTTCAACGTTTCCTCCTGTTTCCAGTCTTTGTACTAAGCTAAGCTAACTGGCTGCTGGATGTAGCTTTATATTTACCGTACAGAAAGCGAATAAGTGGCAAACTCTTCCTAAGACAAGTCAGTGTTCAATTTTGCAAGATAGATTAAACACAGGTTGGGAGTTTTGAAGCGTATCCTAATAATGCAGTCTGCTAACAAATAGTTGTATTTGAAATTCTACTAAGAATTATTGTTTAAAAGCTATTAAATCCTATGACCTTTTAAAATTACGCTCAATTCAATCTAAACAGATTTTATGGTTTCAGTTTGCCTTTGATGCTTTCCAAGTATCATTCTTTAATCACAGTCTAGTTTTAAATGCAGAAAAGACCAAGTTCATGGTATTCTCCACCTCAACCAGTGACTCTGACTATCCTGCCATTACAACTTTAAATAGCACCTATATACTCTTGCTGAGTCCTACAGATATTTAGGAATTTGGCTTGACAGCAGACTGTCATTCAAAATTCACATTCAACATTTGACTCAAAACCTAAAAATCAAACTAGGTTTCTTGTACAGAATTAAAGGATGTCTGTCTTCTTCCAACCGTAAAACTATTTTACAATCAACTTTCATGTCTGTCCTTGACTATGGAGATATTCTGTATTGTCACGCTGCCCCATCAACACTTCAGCAGTTAAATCCTGTGTATCACAATGCTTTACGCTTTATCACAAATGACAAATTTTGTACTCATCCTTGTTCTCTGTATCACACGGTTGGTTGGAAGAAGAAACAGCCATCTCATGTTATTCATCTATAAAGCTCTACTGTTGAAGCTTCCAAACTACCTCACATCTCTTCTGTCATTTAAATCGAGTTACTACAGTACACAATCCAGTAACTACCGAACCTTAGATCTCCCTCATGTACGCACTAATGTTGGCAGAACTGGTTTCAGGTACTATGCACCTTTTAAATGGAATGAACTGCAAACTGTCCTCAAACTACAGTCTTACATTCCCCTTGGAGATTTGAAAGCTTTACTCTCTAAGGTTTTCAATGATTCTTGTATCTGTATTAATGACCTTGTTTATTGTGTAGTTGTGTTGATTCTGTTTTTGTTTGTGTTCTTTTAAATGTTCTTGTTCTCCGGTCTCTCTTGGAAAAGAGATCTTAATCTCAATGAGACTGCCTGATTAAATAAAGATTAAATAAAAATAAAATTTGTATATTTTCCAATTTTGTTAGCATTTTGATAGCATTGTGCTATTTCTATGTTCTGAGTGTTAGTGACACAAATGCAACCTCAGTTGTATTTCAGCTGGTGTCTGCCTGTGTTAAACACACCTTATTTTCAGCACCAATCTAAAAGCACATTCAAAACCCTACTGAAGTTATAGTGGGGGCTGCAGTCAGCGAACCGTGGCAGAGTTAACTTCCAGGTTGGCTTGCTGGATAACAGCCCTGCTGGACTCGAGAGGATTGTTGAGGCCATAACATTATTCACATAAACACTGCACATTGAAAAACCTGTTAAAGAAAGACTGAATGGACAAACACACTGTGCTCAGCTCTTATTCGTGGGCTCCTACTGGGCACCTGATAACACCAACAGTCCCAAAGTCGGTACTAACACATATAGTGAAATTAACACGCTGCTTTTAAGGTGTAGCACTTATATGCATGGTGCACATAGAAACAAAGCAATAACCTGTTTTAGTTCAAATCAAATTATGCTTCTACTCCTGTAACTTGTTGAGGCATACTCAGTGTATACCATAGTTTGTGTATTCATTTTGTTGATCTCATACTGTACATGTAAAAGATTATCCTTTTGATCAATCACACATTTCATGCATCTCTCATCTTTTTACTTGAAGGTTCTTTGGTGTTTTAGTATTGCAGAGAGCATTTTGAAGGCAGTTTGATGACTGAGAGCAGTGTTCTGCATAGCCCGGGGTTTGAAATGGGGTTTGAGTATGTTAGAGGCTTGTCATACATCTTGAGTGAAATCCAAAGTGACAGGCTTTTTGAAAGACCGGGGATCTGATGCGAACTGTCACTGCACATTACAGAAGCTGGTGCATGCTAAACTCAGTTTACAGGATGTTTGAGTAGTCTGCAGTGAAAGTCTTAAAATGGGTTTGTTACTCTATTTGTTAATACCCTTTATAAATAATGACAAGAGCATTTGGAAAAGCTGTTTTGGTTGTATTTGATGGATTTATAATACTAGCCAGCTCTTTGCCACCTGTTCAAATGTAACATCTGTGTTAAACTAATTTCAAGTCATTATCAGATTGTAATTTAGTCATATTTCAGGGATTTATTACAATAGTTATTGTGGTGTGTAAATGAGGCATAATGTGTGTGTGTGTGTGTGTGTGTATTGATGGTGATGACAATGAAGGCGGTTCTTAGAGCATATCACATTACCACTATGGTACTAAAAATGGTCATTTACTGATACAGTTGTGAAATGTCATTAAGAATGGTTACAGTTAACATAAATACAGTGTGGAGTATTTTGTTTTGTTGTTTTCACCTATTTGGACTGAATGCAGACAAAATAAGTAATTATAATGGAAGATTTAATGGAAATTAAGCTTAGAAAACCTGCTGCAAAACATCTGAAAGCAGAACAACTGCCTTAAGGCTGGGATTAGATAACTACTTTTATTTGATATAGCCAACAGTACCAGTGACATATTAATGTAAACAGCCTGCCATGTACGCATGGCAATGATGCAAAGTGATGTGTGAAAAATAGTGCGAAAATATCACAAAATAAACACAGAAAAAAATAGATGCAAATTGCTGAGCTGTGCGGGTGAGATTAAAAATAACCAAGGGGAAAAAAATGCCTAAAAACAACATACGAAACAGAACAAAAATCAACACCAACCATCCCAAATTCAATAAATATCACTGCTGTTGCATTGGCCTGTGTGCTAAACCTCCCATCCAGCTGGAGCGTTGGGTCAGAGTCAGACAGCCAGGTTGGGGCCAGACACCATGGACACATGATGAAAATCTATTATCTTCTATTTTCCAAATTACACCGCTTTCTTAGTAGAAAAGTGATCAACATTAGTTCTCATTAATTCTTAATCACATTTATACACTATCCATGCATGAATTATAAAAGCACAAAGAAAATCTGTTGCGAGGATCCAATTTAAAGTAGAGATATGCTGCCCCCACATGTCAGAAAGTCCACATTACATGCAAAGTGCTGCTTAAAGATGTGTTGCCATCTTGTTTAAGCTCCATTTTCATGCTGTAATGTTTTTAAATCCCTAGGTGGCAGCAGATATCCAAGATATCTTTACACTTGCACCCTTTTGGTTGGTTTAGTTGGTTTGTGTTTTCTCTTCCATGATTATGCTTACTTACTGCCATGCATCTCTTAATTTAATTTAAAACTAAAACATAAGTTTGAGTATTCGGATCTTACAAATTCATTTATATTTGTCTCAGGACATATTGCAGATGTCCAGGAGAAAATAAAACAACCACTTGTGCAATCCATTGCAATAGAATACATGGGTTTATGAAGCATACATTGTTTAGTTATGAGATAGATGTGTTGATTCAACCCTGATATGTGATGCTGCAGTTTGTGGTGTTCTTGTATTAGATCATGTCATCCAACAATTACAGTTTAGTCCTAAAATTGTGTTTGGTGCAGTTTGACTCCACCAGAAGAACATTTTCAATTTTTAAGAATCAAAAGTGTTAACAGTGTCAATTCGGGGACTCACTGTCCTAACTGTTTAAACAGGACATGTACTTTTTAACTTTTTAATTCAATTGAATTCTTTGTGTGATTTAGTTGACTCTGTCATTATGTGGTCGCAGAATATTTTTCTTGCGTTCTGGGTTAAGCTGATGAGGCAGAGATGGAGTGTTGTCACTGGTCTGGCAGTCAAACACTGATCTATCAGTGGAACTAAGCCTTCTTTGTACTTGATGAGTGATGATGAAAGTTGGTTGGAGCATTACAGTGACATCTGGCAATGACACCTTATGTCTAAAGTGGTGACGACAAGCTTGCAGTTTGAATGTATTGTGTAGATTATCTCAAAAGAATGAAATCTTTATGATGGGGGAAGCTGAATGGGATTGGACCCTGCATCCTCTCTTTTTGCTGTTACATAATGAATATGTATATGGCTGAGTCTGTGTGTCTCTGTGTGCGCTGATGTGTGTGTGGTTGTATGTGAGCTTAGTCAGACTCCTCCAGATCTCTGCCTACGCAGATTAATATCTGCAGTCCACAAAGGAGCCCTGTGTGCCTTGCAGGACAGACTCTCAGGACAATGAATCCACTGTCTGACAACACCATCTCCCACTCAAGCTAACTGATACGAACCCCATAGTCCTGAGATTATGGGAACCTCAGTCTTTCTGCACTGAAGGTGACAATTGAATGACGGAGCCATGCTCCAAGCTTTTTCAAAGCTTTTCACTGAGTCATTCATCTAGACTGCAGAACATTGAATTAGAGTGGCCAATGTGGATTGCGGTAGGCTACTTTCAGGGTTATGGTTGAAATAACAATGTTCTGTCTTTATTTTAAAAAAAGAAATACATAGCATGCAGCAAAAGGTCAAAGAAAAATTAGAAAGTTGGTGATACAATAAAGTTTGATTCAAATCTACTGTTTTGCCTGGCCATGAAGCTGCATTTCCACCAGCCTGCTGAGCCACAATAACACCACAGTGTGTTTTCTTTGATTTTCTTTCGCCTGATTTGAACAGTAATTGATTATGTGATAAACAGTGCAAGAGTCAGTAAGAGGGAAAGGGTCTCCTCAAAACAGTGCTAACCAGTTATTATAGCTTCCCCGATTTTTTTCTCGTTAGTCACACTGATATCCACTGGACATGTAGTATGCATAACCCTCCCTGCACAACTGACCTCTACTTTTCTCCCATGACCCAGAAATCAATGTTCATACCAGTACTGTACTTTGCCTCCTGTTACAGTAGTGGAGGAGGTAAGAGAGGCTATTTTAAAACCTCCTACAGTGGAGGATGTGTTTGCACATGCATCCTCTCCAGGAAATATGCTTACAGTATGGTCAGTATAGATAGATAGATAGATGTAAATGTACTGCACGTGTGTGTGTGCATGTAGGCGTGAGCTCAAGAGAGTATGCATGTGTGGTCATGGCTCTAATGGGTGAAAGAGGATGAGAGGAGGCAGGAGACAGAGGGGGAGACATACTGTACAGAGAGAAACAGAGAGATAGCGAGCACAAAATAACTTCAGGCAGCCTGGTGTGTAATGAAACGTACGTTTGAAGTTTCAGCGGGTTGTACGTGTTTTTAAAATGAATGTTTACTCACTCATGTGCTTCTCTGTAAAGTAAGTAGAATGAAACAAATGGAGATGAAATTTATCAGCATGTACAGTCTGTTACTACTACTACTACTGTATGTGATTGAACATGAGAAATTAAGCCAAATAGATCTTGGCAAAGTTTTGAAAGGGATTCTGGATGATCTGAGTAGATGAAAGAGCGTGTTATGTGTGCTTTACCACAAAATGACAGCATATTCAGTTCTCCAAAAATGGAGTTGATGGCTCATGGGGGATACATTAGTGTTACAATTTTCTTTCTGCTAAATAATTTTTTTATGAAGAAGATAAGGGCATGTGGCAGTCCAAGCTACACTGCCACACAGAAGATGAGAATAGTATAAATACGACTGTACCATAAAGTTAAAAACACAATGCTGTTAAACTGCTGCAAGATAATATGATTTTGTCACTTTTCTACAGACTAATTGAAGATTACGTCTCCAGTTAAGCTTTTTATTAATTAACACCAAGGAACTTGGCTGACGGGACATGTGAGATTTAATAACCGCAAATAATTAGTAACTTGAGCAGAAGATTTATACATGTATCCTCAGTTTCAAAGAAACTGCTTGAAAATGTCTTGGAAGTTCAAATTTTCAACTTTAGTGCACACTGAATAAAACACTACAGTATATTTCGGAGGGCATTTATATGTATGAGTCATCAGATGAGTCATACTTTTCCCTATCTGTGATGCTGAAGCACAAACACCAGTCAAATCTACCTCCTTTCCCCTAGTGTCGCCCCCCCACTGGGGCCCACACTGCCTGTGGTGGTAGGTTTGGAGGGAACTGCAGCAAATGTGCAAGATTTGACCACAATACATTTGCAGCCAGCCCACAGATTGATTTGGGTTTATTAAATTTTGGCCCATTGCATCTCTCTGCTGGCCAACAGTGCAAATCAAAGGCAAACCGCTCTCTCGGGGCGCCAAATGCTACAGTTCCTCCCTGCTGTGCAAGCAAATAACATTCTTATCCCTTGCATCTCTGTTCTCTCAGGTATCATTCACTTTACAGCCTAAATAAAAGTGTGTTGCATGAGGCTCTCTTTGGTCATTGGTGGGGTGACGGGGGTCAGGGGGAGTATTTGACTCACAGCAGTGCTTTACAAAAGTATGAAGAGGCGATGACTGTGGTTTTTGAGTTCTACGTGCTGTATTTCAATTGTGGTGTTGGACTCTTTGACAGTATTTTGATAAAAGCACAGCACTGTTCTCTTTTACAGCAGAGGGAAACAAAGATAAATATTTTATAGTATTTTGTCATAAATTACAAATTAAACTATATTACAGTTGATACAGTCATCTGCCATCTGAATCTGAAGATCTGTTAGGGTACTGTATAGGCAATGGATAAAATAATAAATATTCAAGAGAAAAGATTCTAAACGACAGTTCATGATTGCAAAATTATTTTTATATTGAATAGTTTTTATCATTAGTGTTGTCACCAGGGCTGTAGCTGAGGACACAGAGGACGCGCCCTATTGATTCTAGGAATGTGGAGGTTTTAATCGTCTCTGGAGGAGTTTCATTCTACAGTTACAAAGAAATCGCACGTTTTGAGGGCTGATTCTTGTATTTTTCACACTCTATGACTCTTTTGACTGTCTGTAGTGAAAAATAGATGGATTTAATATTTCTCCACCAGAATTATATTTCTGGCAATGTGATAAAAGCTTTGAAAACTGCCTTTGAACCATCATGTTGGGAGGTAAAATTTTAAGAAAACATAACTGATCAGATAAATGAACATATAAATGTGAAAAAAATAACATTTTACTGACTTATTTTGGCGCATAGTAAAAAAAAAGTTTTAACGACTGGTGGGTTGCATGGGGGAATGAGGATGTTATAGTATATTAATAAATAATTTACTAAAGCTTTATAGATGAGATATAAACTATTAATAAGAACAAATTTTGAGTTACCAGGTTGTAAAAAAATCCCTTTGGTTGGTTTTTATCCTTTCTATTTGACAATGACACAGTTCTAAATGTTGTTAATCCATTAATAAATGCTTAAGAAGTTGCTAATTAATGAATTATGTTCAATATTATATTATATTATGGTCAATATTTGCTGAAGCCCTTCTCAAAAGGTAAGTGGTCATAGTTACATTCAAAGGGATTTTGAATGTAGTTTCATTATCGATTAATCTGATTATTTTTTTAATCAATCGATTAATCATTTGGTCTGTGAAATAGTGAAATAGTGAAAATGGCTATCATCATTTCCTAAAATTACTTAAGACTAAGAAAAGCAGCAAATCCTCACAAATCACAAGCTGGAACAGGAGAAAGTTTGGCATTTTTGTTTGGAAAATTAATGTAATGATTAATCAATTATCAAAATAGTTGCCAACTATTAGTCAGTTGACTAATCAACTAGTTGACTAATTGTTACAGCTCTACTGGCAACCCAAGAGTGGTTCTTATTAATGGCTTAGAACTGATGTATAAAGCTTTAATAAATCCAAATAAATTACTAAAGCCATTAATTACAACTCAGAAACGGTGCTGGAAAGTATATTTACTCATGTACTATACTTAAGTACAATTTTGAGGTACTTGTACTTTACTTGAGTATTTACATTTTCTGCTACTTTATACTTGGTCACCACTACATTTCAGTGTGAAATATTGCACTTTTTACTCCACTACATTTATTTGATACCTTTAGTTACTTTTCAGATTCAGATTAATAATGCAAAACATAAGCAACAAATAAATTATGATGTATTATTGTGGATAAAGACCTAAGCTACCACACAGCAGGCAGTATTTCTACACTGTGGTATTGCTACTTTTACTTAAGTAAAATATATTTTTCCTCTTATGCAGTGTTGACAACATGATATCAAAAATACATTTTTGTCACAGAAAAAAGCTTTAAATTAATGTTTTTGAGCTTGAATGTTAATTCTCTCAATATCTCCTTTGTCTGCTTTAGTGTATTTTAAAAACAGATATAATACTCCTAAGCATTATGCGAACTGTATTTTTTTATTTTATTTTACAATATTATGATTCTTGCGGGGGTTTCCCCGTGACACTGGTTTCCTTTGAGACCCGCGGACTATTTAACATGGGGGTCCTTCATTCCGCTTGTGCGCGCATTAATTCACATGTGTGAGAAGGCTCTGCTTGTCAGTCAGACTTTGAACAGTGCACTGGCGCTCATCGCTGCTAATCTCTGGCCGCTGCTTGTCATCAACGACTGCTGCTGCCAGTTATCACCGACCAGCTCAGAAATATACATTAGGGATGAACAGTTGCTAAAATAGGTAGGAAACCCGAGGGAAACACCGTAGGGACCCAGCGGAGACTAAACGTTAGCTACGCCGCTTAACGTTCATGTTACTCGGGAGTTGCGATGGTCCAGTCAAGGGATATTTTTCTAGCCTTGCTTCTTGTGGGCTGCACAGGTAAGAAAATCTCGTATTCTGCACTCCGCCACGCTTTTAAACAAGAGATTTTTCTGTTTAGCTGTGAATATCGCACCTATTTTTACCCTTTAACAGTGGTCAGGACCGCAGGCATCCACTCGCCTCCTGGTCGTCCCGCTCCCTCCGCCCCGCAGACGCTCTGCTTAGCAGGTGCAACGGTACTGCGACGGCTGCTAATTAGCTTACTGGCGAGCTGGGTGGTGTGTGGGCTTGTGTGTTTTTTTTTTTTTTTTTTTTTTTTTTAAGTAAAGACAGCTTGCTGCTAAAGTGTTTTTCTCTGGACACACACGCACACACACTCAGTGGGCTACACAACGCTGCTCTTTGCGTGACCAGCTTTTGCGCTGACTTAGCGTTTTTATGCATTAAATAAAACATGATGCTCAAGAAGGACAGGGTTTTAAATTGTATTAGCATGAATGTGGACGTTTTGTGAATGGAAATGTGGCACGGAGATTTACATTTTTCTCTCCATTTATATTCGTGTTGGCTGTTGGTCTCAGCTTGAATGGGGCGTGTTTGTTGTTGATGGGGAGTGATGCTGGGCTCCCTGTATTTGTAGACACACGCATAAATGCGCGCGCACACACACACACACAGCCTTCTGGGTTGAGTCACTGTCTCACCTTTTTAAAGGTACATTGTGCAAAATAAAACACGTGGTATTTTCAAGTGCACATGTCAGTGAGAACAGGTGTGATGGCATTGAGGAGGGGCTATAAACAGTGGATGCTTGCAGGGACAGTGTTTGTATCTTTGGTCTCTCTGGCAATTTATACTCTGCATCATCTGTTATGTAATCTGATGTCAGGATAAAGGCTTTGAAATGAGATCCTCTTAAATTGGTAAAAATGTGTCATTACATAAGTCTAATTGAGGGAATTTTGTGTCAAAGTACTTTTTTAATAGCCCCTGCACTTCCATTTTTTGATTAAAACCAGTAATTTGACATGTGAGGCACTTATGGTTGGAGTAGTCCTCTCAGTTCAGGCTCAGGGTTTTTGTGGGATAGCCTTTTAATCCTTTGTACAATCCCATATGTGCAAGGGTAGTTCCTCAGGCAGCAGAGGAAAACGCAGAGGGAGTGGAGCCCTCACTGCATTGTAATGCTATGTCTTTTGGCTTTATTGGAACATTTTATGTAGAAGTGTGAATTTGTGAGACCTTTATGACTGGATTCAGTCATCTTAAGCATCTTCTTATGTATTTGACACATGTGTACTCCTTATTTTGTTGTTTTGTTTGTATCAACCACCAATTACACTTAAACACACTGTTTAATGTAGTAAATTATAGAGTGCTTATGAACATCTTGAGAAAACCTGTTAATTTAATGGAAGCATTAGATGAGAAATAAAAATGAGAATAAATTGAAAAGCTATGGCCTCTGAAAATTCTCCATTCTGTTTGAGAGAGAGGACATTTGTAATCTTTTCAGAGCATCTGAAGCTATAAGAAATGAGGTATGCGACTAGAGACACTCCAAATAACGAATCTTGTTAATACAGATTTTAAGTTATATAATTTAGTCTTGGACACTGGATTGTTGAAGCTGATATAGATATTTGAGGGTTTTGAAAAAAATCAGATGATATATTTGCCAATATTCATTTTTACATAAACAAAAAACATACAAACATTTTTAGGATCCCTTAATTTTATTTTTTATTTATTTTGTAGTTGAAAAAATATAGTACAAACTGTAATGGACACACCGTTTCTAAATGCCCTCAGGCATATCTTTGTCATTTCTGTGCTGCAGTTTCTTCTTACTTATTGTACAGCATAATTAGAAAAGGAAGTAGGTACTTGTCGTGTTTGGTTTTGGTTTGAATCCTGTATGATAACCTAATAAGCATTACTTTAAATGTACAACTATGCCCAATTCTACTAGGCATAGTTGTAAGTGGACAATGTAGAGTTAACCATGTTTAAAACGGATCTAACAGAGATACGACTGCATGATTCTCAATTCTCATTTCACAATTTAATGCAGTGCCAGTTAACGTCCATATTCAGTGTGTTTGTGTTGTTGAGTCCTCATTCTGATCTTGCATAAGGTAGACTTTCTCACATGACTCATGCTCATCATCACTGAAGTTAAAATTAAAATGTTTGTTTTGTATTCCTTTTTATTTAATCTACTTTTGTAGTGTTTGCAATGCTCTGCACAAATGTCAAAAATAGTACTTTTTATAAATGTCACTTTTGCAGGTGAATGTAGATCAAAGGAAATTGTAATCTTTTTTAATAGATGATTATATGGCATAGTTGCAGTATTTATGACTGAACTGAGATTGGGGAGGGATTGACCATCTTTGACTTCCCTTTCCTGTCTGCCGGCTGCATGCTCAATGGGCCTGTTGACGTAATTAGTAATTGATCCTCCTCAAACTGATAACTGAAATATGGAATAAATTCAAGACTGCATTTCTGACAGAAAATGAAATATAGCCTCCAGAAATCAAAGTGAGAGAAATTAAGCAAAACTGGTCAAAATAAGAGATGAGTTCCAAATGACCTCAAACTGTGGGGTTGATGAATAATTTGCAACTCTGCATCTCACCATATGACTCTCTTGAACAGCCAAATGTGGCTCTCGAGTTTACAGTAGGATTGTTTCACTTAGCCTGTGTTACATCATCAGTCAGACCATGTGGATGTGATGACGTAGCTCTATGCTCCATTTGCAAAGCAAGATGGAAGCATGGCTGACTGCAGGCCGACTTACTGTACAAAACCTCCAGACTTCTTTATGTCCGAGCTTGACCACAGCCAATCAGTTTACACAATTACAAAGCTTGATTGAATGCAGAGACCTTTACAGTTTATTCCTGGCCTAATGAGACCAATAATATCTCTGCTCATTATGGTCATACCTTGCAGAGAAGCCACAATGGAAATGCATATAGTTAGGGCTGCTAATAATGTTTATTTTTATTGCTGATTCATCTCTTGATTTTTTTTCTCGATTAGTTAATTGATTATTTAGTCTGACTAAATGACTAAAAATAATGAAAAATGCCTGCGCACAATTTCTCTTTGTGCATGTTGATTTCTTCTAATTGCTTCTTTTGACAACTAGCAGGAAAACCCAAAGTTATTCCATTTACAATTATATAAAACAGAGAAAAGCAAGCTGAAAACCAGCAAAAGACACACATGCACGTTTGGAGAACGGTCCATTAGGGAGATCCGGCCAAAGCAGGTAAAAGTCTAGGCCTAGTGTATCTTTTCAATTGCATTTTCTGTCATTTTTGTTTTCTTATCAAATAACTAAACCTGCCAAGAACAGAGTGTCTACTGACAGGCCACTGCAGAGATTTAGAGGATGTTTATTGAACCAGAATTTGTTTCAGAACTGAACTGATGATGGAAAAAGACAACAACTGGATTGCAATTTCTGGGAAACAACTGTCAGCCATGCATGTTTTAGGTATTTTATCGTTTCAGACTAGTAATTTCAACAAATTCATATGTTATCTTGTGAAACAGTCGGTGAAATACCCATTCCTTATGCATCACTGTAGATTCGGTTCTTATTGTCTCACAGATGGTAAGGTTTTTATCCAGTATTAGGAAGCAGAAGCAACAGAGAGGCTGTGGTTTTGTTCCAGCTAGGACTACTTGACTCTTCAGTGATGGGGAGTAGATCAGACAGATCCAGGTCTGTGAGAGATGAGAGGAGAGGCGTTGCCTAAGGACGCTAAAAAGATGACATTACACGTGCACGTGACCCTGTGAAGCACTCTGGGAGGAACATAAACATCCTTTCCTGAGGGTTTGCTCACAGAAGAGGCACAGGCTGTGTTTCTTTTTTCAATGATTAGCCTCTGTGGTGGTAGCATCCTCTATGTCATTCCTGTGAGGTTTGACTTATTATATTAGGGATGAATATTAATCAGGCTTAATTTAAGAGAACGAAACATGTTAAACGCAGCACTGAACAGAGAGGCCTGGGAGACGAGCTTGTTGTGTATGTTGTTACTACTGTACAAGACTACTGGAAACCTGCTTCAGACACATTGCTTTTTAGCTAAACATTGCAATCCTACTAACTTAATACTGCAGTATGAACATGCTAAGATCTCAGAGCTGTCAGGAAATTAGAACAGTGTGTCCTTGTCTTTCATCAAATTAAATCGAAAGAGGCCAGCACTGTGAACATGGGATCCCTGTGGACATGTAACCCTAGATTACAAACCTTTTAGGCATTATATGGCTTCTTTCCACTTCCACTCATTTGCTCTATGGGACAAAATGAACCTATGACAGGGTGTTGCAGACTTTGATCAATTATCTGGAATTGGCGAGACTACTTGACTCACTGATTGTACATCTCAAGTATTGCTTTAAGCAGGAGATGTTATAATTTTCTGTTTGTAAACAGCTGAGTTTATTTTTGATTAACAGATTTTGGCATTTGGTCTCCAGTTCAGGCTACCATCTCCTCTGGACAATGGTGAAAACAACTTTGAGCCATTTCCATGTGGCTATTTCCTTTTTGATTCTCATTTTCCCTGTCCAGTCACCTTCAGGTATGTAAATACTTGGTTCACCTGGCAAAATGTATCACCTTTTCTCACTAGACTATTCACTTGCAAATAAAGACTGATTTCCCCTTTTGCTTAGGCTGTTATGAACTGAAAGCACCTTCTGGCTCCCTTTCTGCTTTTTCATGTCTTATTTGGGAGTGAGAGAAGCAGGGAAAGACCGGACTCCTATGATCCAAACTAAGTCATCACAGCCATGTCTGTGGCCCCTGAAAGAGGAAATGAGCGTACAATCATATCCCTATCCACGCTAGAAGAAACTGTGTCCCAATTTACAAGAGATACAAATGAGTCTTCTCAAGTCAAACTCCTGGAAGCAAGCTTACAGTATGTCTGATTTTAGAAAATGAGTGCATATCTCATCTTACTGTAATAAAGCAATACGCTATTGGCTAGGATTTAGCTCTCAACTTCTTTTATGTAATGTGAAGGGAAGCAGTGTGTGTGTCTTCTAATGCATCCATGCACATCATGGAGCATTCATTATTGAAACACTATAGGACGCATCACCATGCACAGAGCAGGGGAAATTCAGATTGCTATGCTCCAGGCTTTCTTTTTATGTAGTCACCATAGTGTGTCACCCCCTCTAACATTATGTTCCTCTACAAGCTTAGTCATTGCCTGGCAACTTAGAGATCCCTATTTTTCCAAACAAAGTCATGATATACATTAAAATGATTATTTAAGTGGTGAAGTGACACTCATTCAGCAAAAAAAGCTGTTATTTCTAATTAGATCACACTAAGAAGGCACCACCTCCAGGGGAGCAATAGCAGCTATAACTGTTTCTGATCCATTCAACAGGCAGCAGGATCCACTTTGAAATGATGTCAGTGATTCCCATGGATAGGCTATACTTGGGAAGCCTGCAGAAGTACTAAGGATATTTTAACCCATTTAACAATTTTACATGTGAAAAGTTTTGTCTGAAGGGGTGGGAAATTAACTTTTTAAAATGGGAACATCTACCAGCCACTGACAGATACATGTTCAAATTCACCAGCCACTCAATAGTAAATCATTATTTTCTGTCTGAAATCTACCAGCCACTTTCATATTTTACCAGCATTTGGCTGGTGCTAATTTCCCACCCTGCATAGCAGTGGAACCAGTGCATTTTGAGTATTTTATACGTAATCTTGCACAGAAACCCCTCACACTTTGCATACAAAACTGCTAACTCTTTATTCAGAGGCTATTTATTCACAGAAAATTTGCTCTACTCGTGAAAAGATAATATATAATAATCACCTTTTTTTAAAAATGTATTAGCCTACAGGGATAGAAAATGTCACATTATTCTCAAATTGATCCTATTTTATGGGTACATGTCTCAGTATTAGGACTTTTAGGGGACTAGAAGGAAAAGAAAAAATTAGAAAGTGATATCACTGGGGATGGGAATTAACCTCATTTCATCCTCATTCATGCAGAGTAATCTAAAATTATGTAATAGGCATGTCCAAAGATAGAAAGATGGCAACATGGCACCTCTTTTAATTTTGTAGCAAAACTGTGTAACTCCTGTGAATACACGTACATGGATCATAATTCACTGTTTCCATAGTATGTTAAATATGAAATATTTTCAGAGCTCTTTGCATAATCTAATGATCAATATTACTGTGGTTAGCTAGTCACACTGAACAATTTAGTTTGGTTTAGATTTAATTCCTATAGCTTTATATAATAATCAGCTGCTCAGGGTTTTTTGGGGATTTTTTCATTAAAATTTTAACATTATAACAGGGTGATAATGCTGACTCAGTGCTATCTGAGATCTTAACATCCACTTTGAGCTTTATCTGGACAGCACATGCAGGCCTGTGGTGATTGAGCCCAATGAATAATGAATGAGTAATGGTAAGGACATTACACCATCTCTTACTGACATTTGCCTCTGCAGTATGTGGGGAAATATCGCTGTTGTTAATGTCCTTGTAACAGATGGCATAAATGGTTACCACCAATCAGCTGTAACCATTAAAGCTGGGGTGTGGAATTAATTCTGAGAGCCTATAAAGGATCATTTCAAGGTGTTTTCATTGAGAGCGCTGGATTGATAACATTAACAGGCAATATCATCGAAAGTTGAATGGAGCACTTAGTAGAAAACAGACACACCCACCAGACAGGAGGTGTAGCTGGAAGATTTGAGGGGATTACAGTCCATCTCTGAGTCAGAGGTCACTGGAGTACAACAGTTAACTACTCAGTGGTAGAGTGCTGGCAGTGGATGAGATTTGTTCTGAAAAGATGAAGGCTGTTTGGATATTGTTTGGCTTGGTAACAGTGCCCTTGGACCGGTACCCCACCACGTCCCTTTTTCTGAGGTGTTTTCCGACTGCTGTGTTTAGTCCCTCTTAAACCCTCCTTGCATTCCTTGTAACCTCAAGCTCTCTTTGCATTCTTGGCATAAACTCAAGCACAGCCAGTGTTGGCACTGGACTCTGACAAAGTTTGACTTGTCACCTTTACTTTGTATGATGATCATGGACAGGATATCAAGGCACAGTGTTTGGTGACATTGGCATGATGTAATTTTAGCATCACTGAACTCACTATGTGATGTAATGACTTAATAGGGTTTCTTACCTTTCATCGACAGAGCTCCCAGGCTGAAATACTGCATGGTTAACACACCTGCATTTCAAATTTGTTGCCCAATTCAGCCACAGTAACTGACAGATGTGACAGTGAAGTATAAACTCAAACATCCCTAAGGCTCAACTTATGAAAGATACTTAAGACCCGGGGTTTGATTCCCAGCAGTTGTATCTGCGGCTTGTTTGTGCATTCCAACAAACACAGTAAGCATGTTCACAGGTGGAAAGCAGTCCTTGTCCTTGTCACTGCACTAGCAACTCCTACTGGTTGGTTGGCGTGCCTGTCTAGTGGAGGTGGAACTGGGAGAGATAGTGTAAACCTCCTACGCATTATGTCCAGTAGACATGTCTGTCTGCAGCTCTCCAAATACAAACAGTAGGGTTCGCATTAAGAAGGAGTCCAGTGCATAGGAAATTGGACTTTCCATAACAGGAAGGAAATAGGGAAAATTTCCCAAATGTTTGTACCACAATACTGGTGTAATTCTTCATATTTCATTTCAAGATGTGCAAACCCCCATGCACCTTGTTTGGCTGATTGAACAGATGAGGTTATAAATGATCAAGTGTTGTCCAGTGCCCTCAGTGGCTGCACAAAAACTAGCTACTACTTTCTTAGAGATGAAACTCTGTGAGGTATGTCTTGTGCTACCCATTTTATGTGTTTTAGATGCTGTGAAAAGAAGATATACTGATCAAAATGAAATTATGATTATCTTTAAAAGTTTTGTTTATTTAGAAATGGGCCTCTTACTGTAATATGTATGATCTTGGAATTATGTGGCGCTCACAAATAGTCTAGTGCTGATTGTTGTGATGCATAACTCATGAAATTGGACTAACTCGTGACATTACAACTACATTTCAACATTTCCGTAGTACTGGGTCATTTGCAGTATAATGTTATAATAAGGCAGCATAGTTACAGCAAGAAAAAAAAAGGTTATCCTCATTAAATTTGGGATTATGATTATTAATCACAGAATTGCTAAATATTATAAACCCATGCTGCCATGAACCCATGAACTGAACCGCGAATACAGGTAAAAGCTATTACCTGTAAAAGTTAGAGACAAATGTTTTACATCTGAGACAATTGAAATGACAAATCCCTTTCCCTAATTGAGTAGACAAGTCTTAAATCTTATATTAAGTTAATTCACTTTACAGACAACAAATTGTTACAATTCCTTTGGATCAGTTCTTCGGATTTCAGAATTTAGAGGCAGTATTGGTATTGATACCAATACTGCGTCTAAATGTTGACTACTAAAATCTTAATATCTTAAGAAAGCTCATTTTGTGAGATTGTGGCCCAAACACTACGTTTCACCTGTAAATGCTCTTTTTTTTTTCTTTTTTTTTCAAAATTGGATTTGCTGTAGCGGCTCCATTAAAGCTGATTGGTCTTCTTGCAAAGCTCAGTGTACAGAACTGCAATACGCAGTAAACATGTCAAAAGTCTGTGTGCATATGCACACACTCGCGTGCAAATGTTTTTGCCTCACAGGTCGTGAATACAGGCTTGCAGGCCTGTAACTGAATGCACAAACTTGCAAAACGGAGTTTGCAGGCACACACTAAAATGGTCAGCCATGCAACTATGTGTATGCAAGCTTATAGCACAGAATTTACAGTTACAAACAAAAATTTACAAGTTTACAAAACTACAGATACAAAACCCTGTTTTCAAGTACACCTTTTGAATGATATTCCATAGTTGTCTGTCTTGGTCTTTTCCACCATATCTCTCACACTCCTCCCTGAAGGATCTCCTCACAGTATGACACTTTAACTTCCACTGCCTGAAAGCCGTCTTGCTCTCTTTGCCAGAAGAAGCCGGATGTGTCATGAACCCCATTGTGCATCTTTTCCATGGATACCATGGAGTGCAAAGACTGATGACAGGCCCTCTGAATCAAATTAAACTATTTCACATCACCAGTCATAGTGACTAGGCCAGTGTAGAGATGGGGTATCTATGCACCCTTAAAATGTTTGAAAATGGTAACACAGCATCTGGAAGATCCACCAATGACAACTGCTGCTATCTAAAGACAATTACCTTCATTGTTCTGGTAGTATTTACTCTTAACGAAGCTGCAATTTGAAGCAGTTCAATTAGATTCATGTTCATGGTGTTTTTATAGGGAGGTTTTGTGAAAAACAAAGCACATTTTGTAAAGCAATACTTGCATTCTTTATTAATGGAACATTATTAGAAATACAGTGCATTTTGATCTAACAAAATAAGTGACTGTGCTGCATGTATGCTGTTCGCAAACAGTAATCATCCACTGTATTCTCAATGGCATACTGGTGACTTGCGTACCTACTCCCACTGGAGATTGCTTCACAACAACCACCATTAGTGGGGAGAGGGGATATGCCTGTGAAGGGCTGTTCTCTGCCCTATGACAGCACATGGCTGCTTTCTCTGCCTGAGTGGCTACAGTAACACGCAGTTAAAACACATTTTGACTGAACAGGTTCAGAGCGCTGTTTCACTAGTGGATGTAAGCCACCATGGTGGAGCATTAAGGATGTTTGACATCAGCTGGCATTTATATCATTCATCTGTTTCACTGCGCCATATTGGAAAATTCATATAGTGGTTGTGGTATATTGATATAATAGGGAGGCTGAGTCAGATAAATAAGCATCTACCCATGTCAGTTTTTGTGTGGGACTGACTTTCAGTGTAATGTTGGAATATTTATATTACTATTTAGGATTGTTTATTTCATTCCTATCTACCAGACCTATCTTCCTATCCTTTGCTCTATAATGCATTGTTGGTTTGTCTGGACACATGTCTGTACATTCATGGGAATGTGTCTTTTTCTTTTTACTTACTGTCTGTATACATGATACCCCCTGGGGGTGTAATTAGGTGGAAAGCAAGTAGTGCAATGACTTGTTAAAAATGTTGTTATTCCTATTGATTTTCTACACATGTACAACTGTAATGTACAATGCACAATGTACTGTATGTTCAGAATCAGAAACAGGTTTATTGCCAAGTAGGTTTTCACATACAAGGAATTTGCCTTGGTATTTTGGTGCATAACGAAAAACAAGTACTCCAAATTCAAGTTTAAATAGAAATTTACAAAAAAAAAAAAAAGAAATATTTTAAAGTGGTCATATTATGCTCATTTTCATGTTCAGAATTTAATTTTGGGGTTGTACCAGAATAGATGTACATGGTTTAATTTTTAAAAAACACCATATTTTTTCTCATACTGCACATTGCTGCAGCACCTCTCTTCGTGTTTTGAACGTACTGTTTTAGCTACCAAGTGAGGCATCTCACTTCTATTCAATATTTGTTGGGAGTTGCACATGCGCAGTACCTATGTAAGGACTACTAGCTGATCAGAAGCAGCGTAAGGTGGTTCCTGATGAGCAAGGTAGTGTGATCCAAAACCAAGCCGCTTCAGCTAGTAACTATGGCTTCGGTTCAGCCGTACCAACAATCCGATCCAATTGTTCCAACAATCCGAATCAGCTTCACAACCGAGACTGGAGCAAGACATTTCAGAGTGGTAAGTTATTCATTTGTAACAAATGTATCTTTCATAAGTATTGTGCACTATCTCTACATAACAGTAACAACTTTATGCCCATTGAATGGTATCTAACATTAATTTCATATTTAGTTGTGCTTGTGGAAACTGCTCAATTCGTGCATTGTGACGCGTGTTACATAGTGACGTAGATACGTTACTAGATAAGTAAAGGCTGGACTACAATGGAGCTGTTTTTAGGCAGTTCAGGGGCAGTGTTGTCTGTGGGAGAGGGTAACTCCCTTTGGGGTTGACTTTGGGCTTTTTCACTTTGCAAAAACCTGTTACATGCACAAAAAAGATAGATAGATAGATATCTGTTTTTAAAATGAAAATAGCTGTACAGTGTTTACAGGGGAAATATGTAAGAAATGAGACTACTGTCCACCTGTCGAATTCATACTCCAAAAAATAGGGGGCAGCATATCACATATCAGGTCATAACTGCTGCTAACTGCCGTTAGCTAGTTTGCTAAGTTAGCCGTACGGCTAACTATTAGCTGACTGAGCACCAGAACCGGAGCTGGGCGAGCAGGCAACTGAAGCGGGATCTGCAGCCTCCCAGTGAACACTGCCAGACCGGGACCAAACACAGCCCCCTAGACCGACAGAGGCCAGTTTGACAACAGGGAACACAGTACCAAGCACCGGCTCTGGGGACGATGAAGACACGCCGCAAAAGGGAGGTCAGGCATCAGAGAGGCAGTGACAGCATGTAGAGCCAGACTATTTTTTACATCTAACACGGTGGATTAAGGATTTATTTTGACCAAACCAGAGTTGGTGATTGTTGGAACAGTTTAAAGACAAACCAAGCAATTTTGGTGAGTTTTATTTTGTTTTGGTCAAGGTTGAATGATGTGTGTTTTTTATAATGTAATAGTTCGGTGAAAGGGAGAAACGTAAATTCAGAAGGTGTACAGTTGTATTTTTCTGCTTGACAAGGGAAATAGGTGTAAGAATATTTCCTTTCTTGACATTTTATGTGTTTATTTTGTGTAACGTAGTGAACTCCCAGCTGGAACTACCTGAGCTATACTATCAGACTATCACCCCTTGAGGCACAAGTGGTATTATAACACAGAACCTGGCCGGGGCTAGCAGGTTAGCATGCTAATTTCAGTGGATATCTCTGCAACACAATACATAGATGTCTTTTGACATGACGTCAATTCTTCACAATTCTTCACATTCTGTTTATAAGGTTAGTTAATTGTTTTTCAATGTTTTCAACTAAAATTCTGGCCAAATTTTACATATTGCCTCTTTTTAAAAACAAAGAAGGCAGGCTGTGCAAAATATTGACCAAGGCAAATGTTCACAGTGTAAAGAATATGTGCAATGTGCAAAAGACTTTACAATAATGTAACGTACAGTATAGTGCCTATGGGGTGGGATAGGAGTCAGTGTCCCCATCTATGTAGACAGAATAAGCCCAACAGCTACATCTATATACAGTATATAGCATACTCTAAAGCCGCGTTTCCACCGCAGGGACCAGGGTCTAAATTAAGTTCAGGGGACATTATGACGGATGACCAGTCGGTTGAAGGTGAATCACATATGGCTCATATGGTGCTTGTTAAATGCTAACGCTAACTGTTGTCATGCTATTGCAACCCTAGCCCAAAGCTAACGTTAACTACATGCTAACGCTAACCGCTAATGGTGTAGAATTGTGGTGTTCGTTAAGGCAAGGGTTGGCTAAATCAATCATACAAAATAATATCATGTTAATGTTGTCGCAGTGAGACACGTAAAAAAAAATATTAACGTGTTTTTCAGATGAAACGAGCAGGCACACTGAACTGCAGGCTGCAGAAAGTAATGTGTTTACCATGCACTAGCAGCCCTCTTCCCGTGTCTGCTGCTGAAGCACACAAACACTGTATTTTGCACATTTATATTTCTGCAGATAGATAAATAAATAGTGTATATTCGCTGTTCTTGTATCTGAAAACAAGTGTATATACTACTATATATGTAAAAAGGCATGTAATTCTTATGCTTGTTACCATAATCAAATATTTGCAACGTTCTGAGGAAGTAGTGGCTGTCAATTTCACCGTTATACACCGGTAAGCTCATTATTTAAAACAGGTGAGAGTGCATAGGTTAAAAAAAACAAAGGTCCTTATGCTGAATTGCAGGTGATGTGTTTAATAAGTTAAAACAATAATTAAGCAGCTGTGTGATGTAATGGGTGTAATTTGCCTAATCTTTGCGGGTCTTTAGACCGCGGTGGAAACGCACACAACAATGGGCTGAAGGGACCTTTTAGTTCCTGAAAAGTAGTACCTGGGAATAAAAGTTCCAGGAAACGCGGCTTATGTGAGTGCCCTCATTAGATCACAAGTAAGATGTAAATGACTATTTTGATATTGATTTGTATTCCAAACGAGGGTATAAGACCACCCAATTAACATAGCAGAGCTACCATCATATAATGATTGTACAAAATAAGCATTTTAATTTCAGTTGGACTTCAGCATCCACAGTATCTGTCCAAATCACGGCATTGTGATGTGTTGTCCAAAATATGCAACCCTGTTTTCAAGCTAATTTTCTCATAGAACATATTTAGAAAATTAGCTTGAAGGAATGCACTGTTGAAATTCTTTTGCAACATGAGACATTGTGATTGGAGGGCTCCATGTTAGAGTTGCTGTATTGCCTGAGATTCTGGATATTTATTCACTTATAGGGAGACATATTTTCCCACAATGCTAGCATGCTGTGGGCTGAGGCAACGGCGGTTAGTTTGCTGGTGTCTCAGAGATATTGTTCAAATAACCAGAGGGGAGTTGCTACCCTAAACAAGTGGCATGAGCATAGATATGAAATACATGCAGTGTTTACTTACACTGAATAATTGGGCTAAGGTCTTTTCAAGTGAATCTGTTTATGTGTACCTTTGGTAGACTGTGACTGCAGGTCATTAGTCTACTGATGGCAACAGAGACACACAGAGTGGTAGGCATGAAAACTGTGTTGCCACTGACTACCCCCTCGCTTTCCTCGAGTTGTAGTATTTAAACTCCTGTGTTAGGCATGAAATCACAGGGGCAATGAAATAATTTGTTTTCAGAGAATCTCTCATTGAGATTTGCACATATGACCTCCTAATGGAGACTCCACAGTTGTTGTAAATGGAACGTGATGGCTTGATTGAATATGAGTACAAACAATTGTCATACTTGCAATTTTTTTAATAGATGATTGTAGAAAAATGTTAATGCCAGGGGTATTCTATCATGTCTCAAGGTCAAGCTGTTGTTTCAGAATTTTTAATACAGACTGATTCCTAATTTCCTGTGACTTTATAGGCTTTGGTTTTTGGTAGAAGGTCCTGTGCCCCTCAGAGAAATTATATATTCAAGTGGGAACTGGAAGTGTAACAGATAAAAGTTTTAATTTTAAAAATGTCACCCATCATAGTACTGGCGAAAAAGGCATAATAAAATTAAAATCTAGATGACAAACTAGAATTGAATAGCCATACATTCAGTCTGTGTTGTTTTATTGTTTTATGTAAATGTTTTTAATATACCTATTGCATTTAGTCTCTGTGTAATGTACCGTCCACTATTGTGGTATCCTTATGTTGCTTTTGGTATCAACTCTTTGTGCACAGATGACACATAAATGAAAACTTCCACTAAATGCATTCCCCCACTGAGTTCATTCTCCCAGTTTAAAAAAGACATGAATGTCTCAAATTACTTAAATTGACTTTCTCAGATGACTTGAATTTCTGACTTTTGAATTCCCCAGATTTTTTTGCTCCTGACAAATTTATTCCAGTAGTGCAGCTCACAGGATTTGTAACAGAACATTAAATGAAGTGCAGCTCAAACGTGCAGCGTATACTGCCTTGGATCTACCTCAAACTGAATTTAATGAATTTCAAGGCAGGTGAATACGCTGGCTTGACTGGTTGTTATCATCTGAAGGTCAAACAAATGAGATCCACCAATAACCATCAATAACAAATCATATCACATACAATGATTTTGTGCAAATGGTTATGCATATCATCTTTATATGTACCTTACTCCTTGGGAAACCTTATTTTCTGCTGTCCAGGTATAATACCTGAAAACCATTGAAGGTAAATAAGACCCTCAAATCCATGTATGTCCACTGGTAATGAAATTAGTCGAGGCCACTTAGCTGAAACCGGCACATATTGAGAGTCCTATTACATGTATAATGAGCAGGCATAAAATCAGTAAAAAGGCCTTACCCCTCTCTAATTAATCACAACCCTGTTTTTTAAGTGCCTAGATTAATGGCGATAGTCTTCGCTCTCTGTAGATGTCTCTGGAGATTCTAGCCCTGAGGAATAGAGTAGTCAACTCTCTGGAGGCTAGTCCTGTCCCAGAGTCTATTTTTATAGTCCAGACTCTGATTGGCCAACAAGGTGTGTGTGTGTGCGTGGAAGCTCATGTTGTGTCATAAGGTGCCTCTGTGCCATCTGTCGCCCTCAGTAGAGCCGTTATGAAGACAGACCACGCCTAGTCAGTCTGTCTCAGAGAATGCAAAACACAACCTTGGGCTTTCCTTGCTCTTTTGTACTGACAGCTATATCAGAGACATGAGGGGAATGCAATATCCAGCTTCCCAATTAGTGCTTTTAATGAAACAGAAAAAGTATTTTTCTAGTGAAGGGTTCTGCTTTTGTTGTTCTTTCAAGCAGATAACTGTGTGGTATGAGCACTGTAAGTGCATTGAATTTCAATGCTAAATATTTCTTGAATGTGCATTAGATTTTGTAGAGAAACACCTGATATTAAACATGTAAACATGAACACATTTGCTTAGCAGGTGTAGTAACAGGTTGTTCATGAGTCATTGCTCATCTAGTATGAATTTGTTGTCTCTCCAAAAGTGCTAAATTATTGAATAACAGCATTTGTGTTACAGTCTTAGCTGACTGAAAGATAACACAAAACAGCATACTCCTTAAGGTTAACTGACCATGTCTTGCATTGCCCTTCTGCTTGAACCTTATCCTCCTCAAGCCCCACATACAGAACATAGGATGCTTTAAACACTTAAGCAACCCACCTGCCTGGGTTTCTTTTGGGTGGTTTCTCTCTCCAGTCCAACGACTCTAAATTGGAAACTCGAGGTATATCCATCTGACTTGAATTGACATCTGAATTTGTTTCTCTATCCTTTTTGTCAATGCATGTTGGGAAAGGCTTAATATCTTACTGTATTGCCACTTTGTATTGTAGGGAAAAGGGGAGTGATCACAACATTTAGCCACAGTGTGGTATACTGTACACAACAATACTGGTCACTCTTCAAAGGCGTCTGATACTCACAGATGTCTTCCACAAGTGTAAATCCGAATAGGGCAACTTTATTATTATGTTCCACAGGTCACAAACCGGCACAAGTCTGTTTAAAAAGCTTGACCAGTGTTACTCTTCCTCATCTAGCTTGTCAGCAGCATCTTTAATTAGTCAACAGCAACTGGAAAAATTCTGGAAGAGCATGGCGCTGTCGCTTAAGAAAGAAAATGGCCCGCTGTTATGGCTTAGCACAATTAGATGTGGCATGGATTAATGAGGGACATCAGGGATGGCCTTGAAATACATGAACGTGCTACTGCAGTACCAAGCATGCCCTTCCCGATCAAGAAATCTGACATTCTTTATTGAAAGTTTTTAGTGTAAGGAATCCAACATGAGAATTTAGAGCATGACCCTGAGTACAAATATTTAAAGCACTATGCTACTAAAGTGATACATTTAACAATGCTAATCATAGAATCTAAAACTAGCTATCAGTCTTATTTTTTATAAGTACATACTGATTTCTTAACGTGAATGTGGTTACCGCTGTTGCCTCACAGTGAACAGTGTGGAGTTTTCATGTTCTCCCTGTGTTTGCATGAATTTTATCTGGGTGCTCTGGTTTCCAACCCCCAAAACATGTGCAGTAGTTATTAGGATGCTCCTGCTATTGCCCCTGACCAAGTTGCTGGCCTCAGAACTGCAGTTGGTCCCCAGGCACTGCATTGTGGCTATCCAGCACTCCTAAATAGTTAGGATGGGTAACATTCAGAGGACAAATTTCCCCATGGGGACTTATAAAGTATAACTAATTTTAAATAGGATAAAACAAATGAGCTTCTTAGTGGAGCATAGATGACTCTTGTGTTACGATAAAAGGGTTTAATTCTGATATGGTTGGAAAGAGGCTGATTTTCCAGCATGGAGATGCGCTGCACATACACATCAGAAAGATGAATTGAACTGAAGGCATTTGATGATGGCAGTTGTCTGGTTAGTTAGATAGCAAGAGATCCTATGCATATAGATTATCTAAGAGGAGGAAACATTGTGTAGCACAAATGCAGCACATTCCTCAGTCTGTGCAGTCAAATTAGTAGTTTATTTTTTGCAAGAAGCTAGCCACTTGTACACAATTAACTTCGAGTTATTATTTTTGTGTTTTGAAATGACAATTGATTAAAATAGTAGGGTCAATACTCAGCTAGGGCTGTTGTGTGCTTCACTAACTAACTAATTAACTTTAAATTCAACATCTACAAAACAATGTTTTTAAATAACAATTTTATAGCACTATAAGAAAAGCCTGATATGTATAATTTTGTCTTTAACTTATTGAACAAATTGATATCAATACTAAAAAATGTTTAAAGGTTCACCATCACTAGATGATTGTAAAATCTTGGTGAAAATGTTTGTTTCATTGATTATGCAAAGGAAGTCACTGTCTACAGTACTTCTCAGACTGCAGGTAACAGTATTGCTTTTTTCAAATTTTCTTTATGACGCGTCCGCTTGATGATACTCTGAGCTGTAACACCAACCTACTTGTTTTCAGTGCTGCTTCATGTTCTGTATTAAGTCAGGAACGCTGTGAAAATTTCAGTAAAGAGATGAGCAGATGGAAGCTTTGATTTCAAACGTGGTCACTCAGTTAGATGTTTTCAAAATAGATGTTTTCATTGTCAAATGGGAAATAACAGTTTTGCAGTCTCGTGTAGAGCCAGCTTGACAGGTAACTAATCAGAAATCTGTTGGATGGTGTAGTCCCTCATTCGTCCAGGAGTGTTCTATCGTAGAAAAGGTTTCAGTCGTAGTCATCTGAAAACCGTGTCCAGATGACTACGACTGAAACCTTTTCTACGATATGAAATCTGTTTGATGCACAGCCACTGTTTGGCTTTGATTTGATTGGCTTAAGGTTGTGGAGCGTATAGTGGTCAGCAGGGATATAATCTGAGGACAGGAAAAGACCAGCTGAGGCATCATCATCATGTTGGCCACTGTGGTGGTGACCCTTGTTTATTTACTGGCAAAGACACATTTTACTGGCATTTGATACTTGGCAGGTGTTCATTTCAGACTCTGTTAGTATGGGAGGCGGGACATCAGTATGTGATTGACTGCTGGTGGATGATATCCAAATGCTTAGCTGCAGCCAACTGTTTCCATGCCAGCAAGCGAGGGGAAAGAGATGGCCATGGTCAACATTGTTCAACATTTCTCTGGTCATAGGATAAGTGTGGGCTTCTGGTGACCTGTTTCTCTACCTGCTAGCCACATGTTCACACAATTATCTTTCTCAGCTCTGTAACCTTGATGAAGACACGCTTGTGCCAGTTTTTATTTTCATTAATGCTTTAATCCAATTACTGCGCGGCCTGCCCTAATCTCTAATGGGTCTGCATCATCTTCCTCCATTCATAGATGACTCCAGAAGTGGCTGCACACACTGTGTCATCCTACACAACATAATGAGTACTCAAGTGCTGCTCTGCCTCTCTGCCCTGCCCCTGGCTCTGTCGGGTTGAATCTGAAATGGTGCATTCCCTCATATTGGTCCTCTTCCTGGTGGACTCACAGGCAGGCTTATCCGGCTCGTCCCAGCTTGTCTGCCTTCTGAATGGACACACAGAGAGAGCTGTGTGCATGTGCCAGGCTTTGGGGTTCTGCGTAGTCCCAGGCAGCTTGTGGCTGAGTGGTCATTGTGGCTCCCTCCCTCCTGCTCTCCCTGTGCCCCTTTTTGCCTCCTTGTTGTTACAGTAATTATTATAGATGCATGAAATTTTGCCCAGTTAGCACAGAATTTTAAATTAGAATTATATTCTGCTAAACCTTTAATGGCTTTCTCGCTAGTAGCAAGAAGGCAGTTGGTTTGTTGGCTTTTTCATGGTAGTGTGTCGTGACTAGCACTAACAGGGAAGCCACTGGAGAACCACTGTTATGATTAATCTGTAAGAAAGAGTGTTATTTTGCGACAGACTGTGGTGATTCATTGTGTTCAGAGATCTTACCATGTCAGTCATTGTTCATGCCACACAGACTCCCTATTCTTGTATGTAGTTGGCACACAGGATTCAGGCAAAAAATAAAACATCTTTGCACAGTCCTCAGAATTCAGCCTCCAAGAATCTTTCCATTTCACTGATTATGCATGTCTTTTTTAGACATAGTGACAGACTGCTCTCTCTCAGTCCTTGCACAGGTTGTACAGCTCTACTGGAGCTCTAAGCTGGATCAAAATCAAACTGGGATTTTTGGTATAATTACTATTTCACAGCATCACATATCTGTTTGTCATTGGTGACAAAACATGTTTATCCTGGATTGTGGTAGTTTGTGTTCTCATAATTGTCAGAATTATTTAATAAGCCACAATTAATCTCTTTCCTGTGATTTTCCAGAAGCATCATCTCCCCTGTATTTTAAGTGTCCCTGCCAGCATAATGTCTGCATTTTCTTCTGGCTTTGCTTTCAGCCTTCTAAATACTGACTCATTACAGGAGTACACAGCATGGCATGATGGGCCACAGACGCTCAGCTCTCTGCCTCCCTGGGCTTTTGTTGTGTGGTGCACAGCTGAGGCAGATGCTGAGGGGCACTCGCACTAAATTGCCTGAATGAGGGCGAATTCTGTTGGCCACTGAAGTGGAGTGCACCATAGCTCATTGAGTCACAGCTTATCTTCAGCAAAGAGGAAGAATGTAGCTCAGAGAGGCGTATACACATTAGGGAGAGTTCATTTTAACTCATATTTTGGCTTCAGTTTGAGTCATGATGTTACTCAAAAGGTGTTATGGTGCCACAGCAGTGTTTACCGTATACAGAATGTTTTTGAGAGACTCAACCAAATAGATTTACCACAGCCCAAAATTGTATGTGTGTTTGTATTTATACTTTTTTCTTTTCAGTAGTCTATAGAAATGCAGCTCAAAGTGCCAAGTCTGGGACAATAGTGCATTCATGTGCAACTGCATAGACTGGAAAAATGTCTTCCCTTATCTGAATTTAGCTTGTGAATCCAACCAATTGTTTTGCAACAGACTCAAGTGATGCATGTTAAACACAACACCACGATTAAATTCTCAGGATATGAAGAATCTCCCAAGATCAGGTGACCACTATTCTACAGAAAATAACAAACTGTGTTCTCTTAAACTGTCGATAAATTTGTGTCTGTTATTTTAATGAATAAATGAAGTATTTATACTGTGCATCTTGTGGGGAACTGTTCAATGCAAAAACAGGCACAGTTATTGTGGTCGGACCCATTCTCTGTGTCCTGTGAAGACATGTTGATCCGCATTTAGGGCTGGGTACCGAACTTCGATACTTTTATGGCACCGACTGATACTATTGAGTATCAAAAAATGCTTTGTCATTTGGTACCAAATTTTAATACCTAAGGAGTAAATCTCATCAGCTTCAGTGCGGCAATAAGCATGCAGCATGCTTGTACCAAGATCTAATAATGCTGGTGATTGACTGTATAATGTTACACATCGTAAAGGCATGCAGGAAAAACACTACATTACATCCAGAGATGGGGCTCACTATATTTATTTATTTATTTTACTGCCAGCTGCTTATCTGCACAGATAAGTGAACTTTGTGCACACCTCTTGTTAGTTAGCCAGTGGTCAGTTAGGAGCTGGGGCGGAGAGCGTTTCTGACAGCAAACATGGTGTTGCTTAACGTTACAGACCGGCAGATGGTTGTCAGACCCTGGCTAGCTGCTCTTTAGCACAGAGAAAGTAAGAGGTCTCGCCACTATTTCCTAGTACCACCACCACCTCCTCCTCCTCAACGTTCCTTTCGACCTTTATTTATAATTTATATAGTCCAATACTTTGCAGATATTTCACCATGATTTTCGTCCAATTATCCAGGTTGAGTAAAGTACGCAGATTAAAAACGTTTTTTTTTCAAGCTGCTCACACATCTTTGAACAGCTTCCTCCTTTTGAAGTGAGTGATTGTACCGTAATGTGTACTGAATTTTCTTTTGGTTAAAATGGATTTTATAAAATTGGTATTGAAAAAGGTTTCATTCAGGAACCGATATCGAAGTCAAGGTATCGGTACTGATATTGAAAATATTTGAATGATACCCAGCTCTGTCCGCATTAGGGCTAAGGATTATTTTCGTTGTTGATTCATTTGACGATTATTTTATTGATATTCATTGTGCTGTCATGTAAGACGTAAGGAGCAATAGATTAATTTTTGTCGATCGACTAATCGATAAATCAACTAATCATTTCAGCTAAAATCCGCATGCCATTGTTTATCAGGTCACACCTGTCCTTGTTGACAATATCAATAAAGTCTGCTCAGAACGAAGTCAGCGCACTTGAAGTGGCACCATGCTTGGGTTTAAATTTATCAAAATCAAGTTTTGTGGGGGGTTAATTTAAATTAACATCCATGTTCCAGAAGATCTGTTAATGTTGCACAGGTCAACATGAAGAAGGTTACTGATTTCAGTTTTAAAGATTTTTAAAAATGCTGTCAGGGAGGTTTTTTGTATGGGTTACAATTTAATTTATAAGTTGTGTTTATATATTTGATCTTAAAATAGCAATGTTTTCAAGAATGTGTTGTGATGTATTTAAATTAGGAACATTTTGTTCCAGAATTTTTGTTTAGTTAAATTCCTACTTACAGTGATGCACATCAAGCTAAAGTACATGGGACTAAAACGATCCTTTTGGCTTGTGACAAAATGATAAAAGTGAAATGGCATAAAATATGACGATGATGATGTTTTATGATACTTCGATACAGCCAAACTCCTTTCAAACGACCACTTTTCAACAACAGATAGGAGTCTGAATCATCTCCACTGTGGCAGCTCAGCTTCTGCTGCCTCGGCCTCTTATTCTAATGTGCGCTGCCCTATTATGTAACCCATAAATATGACCGTTACATCAGTATTTCAAGTGATATTTTACGCCCTCGTTTTTTAACATGTAACATTCTGCTGCCACGAAACATCCTGTTATCTGCTGACTGTGATTGCAGAGATATTAATTTTCTGATATAATTAATAATTTATAACGTATAAAAAGGATTAAGTACACATGAATTACATTGTAAGCCTCCTTAAGTGCTGTAGATGCCACAGAGAGATTAGGTTTTAGATTAGATTTAGGTTTTACAGGGGTAATTTGGACTGAAAGCCTTGAAATAGATATAATAATAAAAGAACCAGGCAGTATCTCTGTACTAGTGGTTCCTTTTGGGTTTGGCACATAACCATTTCTTTTAAACCTAATGCACAGAGATTTACTGTGAGCTTCCGGGCCATCTGTTGTGTACTCTCATCATATTTAAAAATGCACAAATGAAATGCCCCAAGTGTCTAAAGCCTGGCAGATATTAATGCCTCAGCTAGGGGCTATAATAAGGGAAGTACCAGCTGAGCGTCAAATGAATTGTTAAAATATGCTCTTTAAACATCACGTGGCTTCACTGAATAATATTGTACACAGGTTTGGATTCCTATTTTTTATGTATAAACAGTATGTGGATAACAGGTGCAGACGTTGGAGCATCATACCACCAATGGCCCAGCCACTGAAGGCAATCATGGTGA